>NC_066521.1:152500-172500 GCF_024679095.1 Eriocheir sinensis | reverse complement strand
ACTACGCTCATGTACTTTCCTTTGCTGCCCGAAATCGCTGGGTGATCAACGCCAATTGTAGAAAACTTGCGCGGCTGCATACTAACATTGAGGAACTTCTAGAGCAGACAAATAAGATGGTAGAGGTTATCAACATAGTTGTCAAACAGATCGACCAGGTGAATCAGTTTCTCCTCCTAGATCAGGCCTTGCATGTATTGGAAAACGTCATTAACTCTGTCGCAACGGCAAATCAGCAGGTTATTAGCAACATGGTTGATGCAGCGCACGGTAGAGTCACACCTGTCCATATCGGGTATCAAAATTATAGCCTAACACCTTTATTCACCCCAGACATTAGTCAATATTTTTACCCCTTGATTGAGTCCAGCCTCACCCCCGATGCCATAATCATTCATGTTCCATTTCAGACGGCGGACGTGTTTGAGGCACGCGAAATTGTTCCGTTCCCTTTTTCAGCTAAGGACAGTGTGTTAGCCCTGGACACGTCCCCGTCTCTTGTTCTAGTCGCGAAGGATTTCGCTCTGTATTCAACGGGTAGCTACTCACTTGCAATATTGCAAGGAGACGGTCTTCAGGCGATTCTATTGCTCTGCGTCTCTCATTGCCTTCCTATCAGTTCGGGGAGGGGTATGCGAGATCGCCCTCACCCGCGTGAACGCGTCTGACGCTCTTTCCCTGTGCTCTTACAAGCAGCTAACACCAACGCCTGTTTTCCATAAGAACTTTCAGGGTCTGCATTATTTTTATTTCCCTCAGTCATTCTATGTATCGGTCATCTGCCCGGAGGGTACTACTTATCAACGGGTTACTGGTCACTATGCCATAGCGGAAGCATGCTATATCCGCTCCACTAACATAACAACGTACCCGTCCCGGATCCGTCTGGTTTTCACGGCCAATATTTCCCATCGAGTGTTTCCTCTACGGTCTCTCGATGACATTCACTTCTCCAGCATCTCGTATGTGACTAATTCCCTTAATTCATTGTCTTTCGCAAACAAAACAGAGTTTGCGGAAACCCTGGAGGAAACGCTGCTTGATTATTTTCATCTCCCCTACCTGTACCCTGGATTTTTTGTACCAATGTTTCTGATGTTCGTCAGTCTCGTCGTCATGTGCTTCCTTATTAGGAGGAACTCTGTCCTGCACTATTATTTGGTTGTGCAGTCACGGCGACTGGATGCAGGGAGGCCACTGGCAAGGTAGTTTTTCCTTTTCTCAGGCAAGTCAGAGGACAGAAACCTGGCATTCCCCTGCTCCTATACTTAACATTGTACTATGTTTCACTACTGTATTTTTTTTAGGAGCTAGATGAACGTTTCATTGTCTGTAACTATGCAGTTGATAGCCTCTTATACATGTGTCCTTATATTTATCTTTTGAGAGATTTCTTATGTATTCATGTCATACACGTTGTGGTTTACCTCTCACTATTTATATTATAACTCCACATATGTTCTTACATAGCCAGTGTTTTAATGTAATTGTATCATAGGCAGTCTGCTTGATAAACTCCCACTATGTATGTTCATGGTAATTAGACTACTATTTAGATTTTTGTATATCGCGAGGTCGCGATCACTGGTAGGTGACCGAGCAGTGTTATAGTAGGATATCAATATATTATTATTATTATTTAATATCACCACGAATTAGGCATACAATTGTCAATGGATAAAACCCACGACAGATAGATCACGCCACCTTATAGGAATGTCGTCCGTCAGTGTTTACCGTCTCAGTTTTGTATACTTCGCATTTCGATGGTGCCCAGAGGTCACCTTGACGTACGTGAACAATTGTAACAATTATTTTCCAACCTGTAACTCGTCACTCCTTCACGAGAGTCCGACTGACACACAACGACAGTCGCTCTCGCTCCGACGCTCCTGTACATAGGCTACGAATATATTCACCTTTCTCTCTCTCTCTCTCTCTCTCTCTCTCTCTCTCTCTCTCTCTCTCTCTCTCTCTCTCTCTCTCTCTCTCTCTCTCTCTCTCTCTCTCTCTCTCTCTCTCTCTCTCTCTCTCTCTCTCTCTCTCTCTCTCTCTCCGTTGCTCTTCGCTTCCGTTCTCTTCTAATTACATTTTTTTCAGGGTAACTCTTATTAACAATTTTGAGTTTTTTTTCTCTTTTTTGGATGGTAACTTTTTTTTTCCTTTTTTTTCTTTCTCTTTTTTTTCTTCCCTTCTTTCTTTTTGTTTGTTTTTTCACTGTTGGATTATAATTTTCTCTTTCTTTTCTTTCTTCTTCTTTATCGCTTCTATCTTCCTCTTCCTCTTCTTCTTCTTCTTCTTCTTCTTCTTTTTCTTCTTCGCACCTTTAAAGTAGGAGGAGGAATAGGAGAAGTAATGTACTGGAGGAGGAAGGTTTATAATTTTAGAGAGAGAGAGAGAGAGAGAGAGAGAGAGAGAGAGAGAGAGAGAGAGAGAGAAGAAGAAAAAAACGAAAATATGCAAAATTAAAATAACGAAGTGAACGAAAGAACCAAGCGAAAGAGAAGTGAAAGAAGAGGAGGAGGAGGAGGAGGAGGAGGAAGAGGAGGAGGAAAGAAACTTACAGAAAGGAGACGAGAAAGAAATGATGTAAGTGATGATAAAAAGGAAGTAAATGTGATAAAACGTGATCAAGGGAATACAAATGTGCCGAAAGAGATAACTGATAACATGTAAGAGAAATGGTAAGGTGAATGGGGAAGGCAGAGCAGGGAAGCAGCTGATGGCAGGCGTGAACATTAAGACACATCAACCACCCTTATAAATACCATTAGCTTAACCTGCCGACGCCCACCAAGTACGGGTGTGTGACTGTGAGGTTGGTATTCTGGCACCACAAATGCTTCCCAAGGCCACGAAGGAGAGGAGTCGGGTTCTCATGATTTTTTTTTCACATTCACGGTACAGAAGCCTTGTTAAACTGTCACCAGGCTCATGAAACTGCCCTGTGGAATGCTGCTAACACTACCTCTACCAAAGCCTTATCTAAATTAGGTGTGTAGAGTCTCACGTTTGTGGTACAGAAGCCTTGTCAAACTGTCACCAGGCTCATAAAACCGCCCTGTGAAATGTTTCTAACACTACCTCTACCAAAGCTTTATCTAAATCAGGTGTGTAGAGTCTCACGTTCACGGTACAGAAGCCTTGTTAAACTGTCACTAGGCTCATGAAACCACCCATAGATATAGTACCAACACAACTTCTACCAAAGCCTTACCAATATGTGTGTGTGTCCGGAAATGTGTGATAATAGTTGTCTGTCATAATTGTGTAGAACTTGTTAATTAACTTCTTTGGGTTTAAATATAATGAGGGTTAAATTTCTTGGGGTTTAAATTTCTTGGAGTTCAAATCTCTTGGGGTTTATATTTCTTGGGGTTTAAATTTCTTGGGGTTCAAATCTCTTGGGGTTTATATTTCTTGGGGTTTATATTTCTTGGAGTTTAAATTTCTTGGGGTTTATATTTCTTGGGGTTTATATTTCTTGGGGTTTATATTTCTTGGGGTTTATATTTCTTGGAGTTTGAATTTCTTGGGGTTTATATTTCTTGGAGCTTAAATTTCTTGGGGTCTATATTTCTTGGGGTTTATATTTCTTTGGGTTTATATTTCTTGGGGTATATATTTCTTGGGGTTTAAATTTCTTGGGATTCAAATCTCTTGGGGTTTATATTTCTTGGAGTTTAAATTTCTCGGAGTTTAAATTTCTTGAGGTTTATATTTCTTGGGGTTTATATTTCTTGGGGTTTAAATTTCTTGGGATTCAAATCTCTTGGGGTTTATATTTCTTGGAGTTTAAATTTCTCGGAGTTTAAATTTCTTGGGGTTTATATTTCTTGGGGTTTATATTTCTTGGGGTTTATATTTCTTGGAGTTTAAATTTCTTGGGGTTTATATTTCTTGTAGTTTATATTTCTTGGGGTTTATATTTCTTGGAGTGTATATTTCTTGGGGTTTATATTTCTTGGGGTTTATATTTCTTGGGGTTTATATTTCTTGGGGTTTATATTTCTTGGGGTTTATATTTCTTGGGGCTTATATTTCTTAGGGTTTATATTTCTTGGGGTTTATATTTCTTAGGGTTAATATTTATTGGGGTTTATATTTCTTGTGGTTTAAAATCTTTGATGTTTAAATTCCCTGTGGTTTAAATTTCTTGTGGTTTAAATTCCTTAGGGTTTAAATTCCTTGGGGTTTAAATTCCTTTGGTTTAAATTCCTTGGGTTGAAATTCTTTTGGTTTAAATTCCTTGTGTTTAAAGTCCTTGGGTTGAAAGTCCTTGGGGTTGAAATTCCTTTGGTTTAAATTCCTTGGGTTAAATCCTTGTGTTTAAATTCCTTGGGTTTAAATTTCTTGGGTTAAATCCTTGTGTTTAAATTCCTGGGGTTTAAATTCCTTGGAGCTTAAATTCCTTGGGTTTTAATTCCTTGGGTTAAAATCCTTGGGTGTCAATTCCTTGGGGTTTTAATTCCTTGGGTTTTAATTCTTTGGGTTTTAATTCCTTAGGTTAAAATCCTTGGGTTTAAATTCCTTGGGGTTTAAACTCCTTGGGTTTTAATTCCTTGGGTTAAAATCCTTTGGTTTAAATTCCTTGAAGTTTAAATTCCTTGGGTTTTAATTCCTTGAGTTAAAATCCCTGGGTTTGAATTCCTTGGGGTTTAAATTTCTTGGGTTTTAATTCCTTGGGTTAAAAGCCTTGGGTTTAAATTCCTTGGGGTTTAATTTCCTTGGGTTTTAATTCCTTGGGTTAAAATCCTTTAGTTTGAATTCCTTGGGGTTTAAATTCCTTGGTTAAAATTCCTCGGGGTTTAAATTCCTTGGAGTTTAAATTATTTTGGGTTTAAATTCCTTGAGGTTTAAATTCCTTGGAGTTTAAATTCCTTTGGGTTTAAGTTTCTTGGGGTTTAAATTCCTTAGGGTTTAAATGCCTTGCGGTTCAAATTCCTTGGGGTTCAAATTTCTTGGGGTTTGAATTCCTTGGGGTTTAAGTTCCTTGGGGTTTAAATTCCTTGCGGTTTAAATTCCTTGGGGTTTAAATTCCTTGGGGTTTCTTGTTCCTTGGGATTCAAATTCTTTTGGGTTGAAATTCCTTGAAGTAGAAATTCCTTGAGGTTCAAATTCCTTGCGGGTCAAATTCCGAGGGGTTCAATTTCCTTGAGGTTCAAATTCCTTTGGGTTTAAATTCCTAGGGGCTCAATTTCCTTGATGTTCACATTCCTTTGGATTTAAATTCCTTGGGGTAAAAGTTCCCTGGGGTTCAAATTCATTTGGGTTCAAATTCATTGGGGTTCAAATTCCTTGAGGTTCAAATTTCTTGGGGTTTAAATTCCTTTGGGGTTAAATTCCTTGTGGTCTAAATATAATATGGCTGAAACATCTTAGTGGGTTAATGCTTAATGGTTTAATTATCTTTGTTTATACAAATTTATTGATATTAGTAAATTTTTTTTCATAATTACATTTTCTTCAGTTGATTTTTATCTCTATGTAAGAATATTAGGGTTTAGTTTTACGTTTTTTTCATAGTCATACAATTTATCTTGTTTTGCCCTTAGTCTTTTTCATAAGATTGCCATTTCTTAAGAGTCTTCCTATAGTCTTTTTCATAAGTGTCATTTCTTAAGAGTCTGCCTTCAGTCTTTTTCATAAGTGTGCCATTTCTTAAGAATCTGCCTTTAGTCTTTTTCATAAGAGTGTCATTTCTTAAGAGTCTGCCTTTAGTCTTTTTCAAAAGTGTCATTTCTTAAGAGTCTGCCTTTAGTCTTTTTCATAAGTGTCATTTCTTAAGAGTCTGCCTTTAGTCTTTTTCATGTGTCATTTCTTAAGAGTCTGCCTTTAGTCTTTTTCATAAGTGTCATTTCTTAAGAGTCTGCCTTTAGTCTTTTTCATAAGTGTCATTTCTTAAGAGTCTGCCTTTAGTCTTTTTCATAAGTGTCATTTCTTAAGAGTCTGCCTTTAGTCTTTTTCATAAGTGTGCCATTTCTTAAGAGTCTGCCTTTAGTCTTTTTCATAAGACTGTCATTTCTTAAGAGTCTGCCTTTAGTCTTTTTCATAAGTGTCATTTCTTAAGAGTCTGCCTTTAGTCTTTTTCATAAGTGTCATTTCTTAAGAGTCTGCCTTTAAAGTGGCTCACGTCACGATAGGGAGACCAACACATTTCTGGCTCAGGACTTCAATGTTAGTTTGTTAAGAGGAAAGAACTTGGGGAGAGAGAGAGAGAGAGAAATAAATAAAAAGGGAAATATATAAGTGAATTTAAGAAGGAAGGATTTTGAAATCGTAGAAATCTTTTTTTTTTTTAACTGAATATGTCACGAAAATAATCATAACTATATATTAGTAAACCAAACGTTCTGCCTGACAAGTAGCCTATGTGGGAAGGATTAGTAACTGACCTATGTGTGTGTGTGTGTGTGTGTGTGTGTGTGTGTGTGTGTGTGTGTGTGTGTATGTACGACATGGCCTCATATCCGGTTTAATAGAGAGAGAGAGAGAGAGAGAGATAGAGACAGAGATTTACATAGATATTCAGACCACACAGAGCTTATTGTCCAGACTAGGTTATCTGTCCTTAAACCTAAGTGATTCTTCTTTAACAAAATAGCTCCAAAACTTAGCATTTCTACTTCAATAACTGTACCGCATATTCACATGTTTTCAACTGTACAAAATCTGGTGATGATAATTGTTTGTATTCCCAAAACAGTGGAGACGGCGAGCAAAACGACTGTTGTGTGACCTCGCCCTTAGAATTAGTTTTGCAGAATAAATAGACTATGGAGACCAGTTATAAATGCCCCGCCCCATGCAGCAGACCACTACAACAAATAAATGAGTTTGAAAGAATCAGTATCCAAAAAACCTCTTAACATTATAGACTACACCAGTAAAGACTATCGAGACGATTATCACTCTACACACTCACACTGATGCTGTTTCCCACCCTGTCTCTTAGAACTCTCCCTATTTGCCTTATCACTCTACACACTCACACTGACGCTGTCTCCCACCCTGCCTATTACAACTCTCCCTATTTGCCTTATCACTCTTCACACTCTCACTGATGCTGTCTCCCACCCTGCCTATTACAACTCTCCCTATTTGCCTTGCTGGAAGTGAGCGAACACATGCAAGATTTATCATACGTCCTGTTTATCAGTACACACACACACACACACACACACACACACACACACACTAACGCCTCTCCATTCTCTGCGTCTTACAATTTTCCTTATTTGTCATTGTTGAAGTGAGCGACCACAGGCTCTATTTATCATGCGTCCTCTCTATCATTATTCTGTACGTGACCTCACTAACGCTATCCCTTTTCTGCGTCTCAAAATTCTCCTTATTTGACTCTGTGGAAGTCAGCGAGCACATGCTATATTTATCACACATTTGCATAACAGCGGGTTTTTCACGCTTTCAGACACAAGCAAGCAGCCGTTATCATCCTCAAAGCGGGGAAGACATCCTTTTGGGACACTTTTATCTACTTGAAGCATAAGAAAGCTGAGATAAATGAACATGTGTTTGTGGAAGGCAAGAAATATATTTGAGAGAGAGAGAGAGAGAGAGAGAGAGAGAGATAGAGAAAAAAAGATTGATTAAAAGAAATAAAAGAAAGGACGTAGAACGCAACAAAAAATAAAAAAAAGAACTAAATAGAGAGAGAATAAGAGAGAGAGAGAGAGAGAGATTGACAGGAAGGGGATCGATCCAGCTGAACTATTCTTGGTAGTGACGGAAGTGGCTCTAATATTCCTTAATGCGCAGTTCGTTTGCTGATAACTTTTTTCCTTCAATTGTTGACAGCTCGAAACACTTATCATTGTTGTTACGTCACTAGACACCCCCTCCTGCTGCGACCACAGACAGACAGAGAGAGATACAGACACATAGACAGACAGACAGACAGACAGACACAGAAAGACAGACAGACAGACAGATAAACAGACAAACAGACAGACAGAAAGAAAGAAAGACAGACACAGACACACTGACAGAAAGAAAGACAGACAGACAGACAGACACACAGACAGACAGACAGAAAGACACACAGACATACTGACAGACACACAGACACACAGACAGACAGACAGAAAGACAGACAGACGTAAAAGAGGGGAAGAAAGAAAAAAAAAGGAATGGAAGAAAGAGAGAAATGAAAAAAGAAACGGAACAAAAGAAGGAGAAGGGAGAGAGAGAAGAAAATAAAGGAAGTGCAATAGAGTAGTGAAAGACGAGCGTAAGGAGGAGAGAGAGAGAGAGAGAGAGATAGTGGCGATGGGAAAAAAATGAGAAAGAGAAGAAAGGGGAGGAAACAAGAAAAAAAAGAGGGAAGAAAGGAAAAAGGCGTGGAGAAAGGGAGACACGAGAGGGAGGCTAGACAGGAGGTAAAAAAAATAAAAGGGAGAAGGGAGGGAGAATATGTAGGTACTTTCCTCCAAGGCATCGCGAAGGAGGAGGAGGAGGAGGAGAAGGAGGAAGGAAGGAAGGAGGAGAGAAGGAAAGAAGAGTAGAACGGCGAGAAAAAGGAAGAAGGAAAAAGAAGAGGAGAGAGATATCGGTATTAGTAGGAAGAGAAGGAAGGAAGGAAGGAAGGAAGGAAGGGGAAAGGATGAGAGAAGGAAAAGTAAGAAGGAAAAAGAAGAGGGGAGAGATATCAGTATTAGTAGTAAGAGAAGGAAGGAAGGAAGGAAGGAAGGAAGGAAGGAACGGGAAAGGATGAGAGAAGGAAAGAAAGTAAGAAGGAAAAAGAAGAGGAGAGAGATATCAGTATTAGTAGTAAGAGAAGGAAGGAAGGAAGGAAGGAAGGAAGGAAGAAAAAAGAGAAGAACAGAATGGCAGGGGAAAAGTAAGAGGTTTAAAAGGAGAAAATAAAATAAGAAGATTAGTAAATAGCACTAGGAGGAGAGAGAGATTACTAATAGCAGACAGAGGAGGAGGAGAAGAGAATAAGATCAAGCTGTCATAAGGTCGGAAATCCTGCATCTTTTTATAATGAATCTGAACCTTTAGCACAGGGTCAGAGCTCCCCGGGCCTGCTGCTCCTCCGCCTCCTCCTCCTCCACCTGGTCCTTCCTTCATCTGTTTTTCTACTGAATCGCAAATGTTTTTAGAGTCATTTTGTATTTTCTTTTTAATTTTCTGTTGTTTAATCGCGGTGTTTTTTGTTCATGTTTTTTTCTGTTTTTTTTCTTCTTTTATCGCGGTGTTTTTTGTTTTTGTTTTTTCTGTTTTTTTAGTGTTTTCTGATTTGTTTTTTTTTTTTCTTTTATCGCGGTGTTTTCTGTTCATCTGTTTTTTTTTTAGTGCTTTCTGTTTTCTGTCTTTTTCTTTTATCGCGGTGTTTTTTGTTCATGGTTTTTTTTTCCTTTTTTTCTGTTTTCTGTTCTTTTCTTTTATCGCGGTGTTTTTTGTTCTTGTTTTTTTTTTCCTTTTTTTCTGTTTTCTGTTTTTTTCTTTTATCACGCTGTTTTTTGTTCATTTTTTTAGCGTTTTTTTGTTTTGTTTTGTTTTCTTTATCTGCGGTGTTTTTTGTTCGTTTTTTTTTCTTATTCATAGCGTTTATTTCTGTTTTTTTCTATTTTATCGCGGTGTTTTTTGTTAATTTTTTGCGTTTTTTTTTTTTTTCTTTTTCTGCGGTGTTTTTTGTTCGTTTTTTTTTTTCATAGCGTTTTTTTTGTTTTTGTTTTTTTCTATATTATCGCGGTGTTTTTTTGTGTTTGTTTTTCTTTTTAGTGCGATGTTTTTCTGTTTCTGTTTTCCGTTTTTGCTTCTCTATTTCATCTCGGCGGTTTTTTTTTCTTTCTTTTATTTTTGAGCTGTGTGTTTTTGTTTCTGTTTTCTGTTTTTTTTCTTAATTTCTTCTCGGTGTTTTTTTCTTCTTTCATTTTTATGTTTTTTTTCTTTTTAGCGTTGTGGTTTTCTGTTTCCGTTTTTTCTGATCTCAGCGTTTTTTCTTCTTTCATCTTTGTTTTGTTTTTCTTTTTAGCGCGGTGTTTTTCAGTTTTTCTCTATTCTCGGTGTTTTTTCTTCTATCATTTTTCTTTTTTTAGCGCGGTGTTTTTCTATTTTTTTTAGAACGGTGTTTTTCTGTTGCTGTTTTATTTTCCTTTTTAGCACGGTGTTTTTCTCTTTGTTTTCTGTTTTTTTTCTCTATTTCTTCTCGTCAGTTGTTTCCTTCTTTCTTTTTTTTTTCTTTTTTTTAGTGCGCTGTTTTTCTGTTTGTTTTCTGTTTTTTCTCTATTCTTGGCTTTTCTTTTAGCGGTGTATTTTCTTTTTGCTTTTGGGTTTTTTTCTTTTTCTTTTCCATTTTTTTGAGCGGTGTTTTTCTGTTTGTTTTGTTTTTTTCTCTTCTCGGCCATTTTTTTTTTTTTTTTTTGAGCGGTGTTTTTCTGTTTGTTTTGTTTTTTTCTCTTTCTTCTCGGCCATTTTTTTTTGAGCGGTGTTTTTCTGTTTGTTTTGTTTTTTCTCTCTTCTCGGCCATTTTTTGAGCGGTGTTTTTCTGTTTGTTTTCTGTTTTTTCTTTTCTCTATTTCATCTCAGTGTTTTTTCTTTTTTTTCTTTTTTCTTTTTTAGCGCGGTGTTTTCTGTTTCTGTTTTCTGCTTTTTTTCTGTATGTCATCTCGGCCGTTTTTTTGTCTTTCTTTTTTTTTCTTTTCTTTTTTTAGCGCGGTGTTTTTGTTTGTTTTCTGTTTTTTTCTCTATTTCTTCTTGGTGTTTTCTTTTTCTTGTTTCTTTTTTCTGTTGTTTTTGTCTTTTTTTAGTGCAGTGTTTTACTCTTTGTTTTCTGTTGTTGTTTTCTCTCTATTTCTTCTTGGCGTTTCTTTCTTTTTTTGAGCGTTTTTTTTTTCTTTTTGCTTCTGTATTTTCTTTCTTTTAGCGCTATGTTTTTCTGTTTTTGTTTTAACGCGTTTTTTTTACGTTATTCCCATTTATACAATTTATTTTGGTGTGCCAGAGAGAGAGAGAGAGAGAGAGAGAGAGAGAGAGAGAGAGAGACGCTTTCCCTCAGTCCTCCGTGGCTCCATATACGTAGATTCTAATTATTTTAAAATTTATTATACTGAAATTAGGAGACATGCAGCTCAGAATAATGTCGTCACCTTCGTAAACAAACCGCCCAAGTCATTGTTTTCTACTGTTCAGGAAATCGCAAAAGAACTCATTATTTCATTTGGCTTAAGATTTTGGCAGAAATGAAAAGGCCAAATCTGGAACAGTCAAACCCTGAATGACGAAGGCAGAAGAAAAAGAAAAGAAAAATGAAAGACGAAAAAACACCGCACTGAAAAAAAAAAAATGACAGAAAACACCGCGCTAAAAAAGAAAAAACAGACGGAAAAACACCGCGCTTAAAAAGAAAAAAAGAAAACAGACGGAAAAACACCGCGCTAAAAAAAAAAAACAGACGGAAAAACACCGCGTTAAAAAAAAAACAGACGGAAAAACACCGCGCTAAAAAAGAAAAAAAAAACAGACGGAAAAACACCGCGCTCAAAAAAAAAACAGACGGAAAAACACCGCGCTAAAAAAGAAAAAAAAGAAAACAGACGGAAAAACACCACGCTAAAAAAGAAAAAAAAGAAAACAGACGGAAAAATACCGCGCTAAAAAAAAAGAAAACAGACAGAAAAACAACGTGCTAAAAAAGAAAAAAAGAACAGACAAAAAATACCGCACTGAAAAAAGAAAAAAAGAAAACAGACAGAAAAACACCGCGCTAAAAAAAAAAGACAAAAACACCGCACTGAAAAAAAGAAAAAAAGAAGACAGGAAAATACCACACTGAAAAAAGAAAAAAGAAAAGAGAAAAATACCGTGCTAAAAAACAAACTAAAAAAAAAACACACAGAAAAACACTGCACTGAAAAAAGAAAAAAGAAAAGAGAAAAATACCGTGCTAAAAAACAAACTAAAAAAAAACACACAGAAAAACACTGCACTGAAAAAAGAAAAAAAAACCGCGCTAAAAAAGAAAAAAAGAAAACACAGAAAAACACCGCATTGAAAAAAGAAAAAAAACACCACGCTAAAAAAAAAATGAGAAAAACACCGCGCTAAAAAGATAAAAACAAAAAAAGACAGAAAAACACCGCGCTAAAAAAGGAAAAAAAGACAGAAAAACACCGCGCTAATAAAGAAAAAAAAAGACAGAAAAACACCGCGCTAATAAAGAAAAAAAAAGACAGAAAAACACCGCGCTAAAAAGAAAAAAAAAAGAAAAACACCTTGCTAAAAAGAAAAAAAAGAAAAGACAAAAACACCGCGCTAAAAAAAAGACAAAAACACCGCGCTAAAAAAGAAAAAAAAAGAGAAAAACACCTCGCTAAAAAAGAAAAAAAAGAGAAAAACACATCGCTAAAAAAGAAAAAAAAAAGAAAAGACAAAAACACCGCGCTAAAAAGAAAGACAAAAACACCGCGCTAAAAAAGAAAAAAAAGAAGACAAAAACACCGAGCTAAAAAAGAAAAAAAAAGAAAAGACAGAAAACACCGCTCTAAAAAAAGACAAAAGAGAAAAGACAGAAAACACCGCGCTAAAAAAAAGACAGAAAAACACCGCGCTAAAAAAGAAAAAAAGAAGACAGAAAAACACCGCGCTAAAAAAAAAATGACAGAAAAACACCGCGCTAAAAAAAGATAGAAAAACGCCGCGCAAAAAAAAAAGACAGAAAAACACCGCGTTAAAAATAAAGACAGAAAAACACCGCGCTAAAAAAGAAAAAAAAGACAGAAAAACACCGCGCTGAAAAAAAGACAGAAAAACACCGCACTAAAAAAAAGACAGAAAAACACCGCGCTAAAAAAAAAAAAGACAAAAACACCGCGCTAAAAAAAAGACAGAAAAACACCACGTAAAAAAATGAGCTAAAAAAAATAAAAAAAAGAAAAACACCGCGCTGAAAAAAAGACAGAAAAACACCGCGCAAAAAAAAATACAAAAACAACACGCTAAAAAAAAAGACAGAAAAACACCGCGCTAAAAAAAAAGACAGAAAAACACCGCGCTGAAAAAGAAAAGACAGAAAAACACCGTGCTAAAAAAGAAAAAAAAAGAAGATAGAAAACCCCCACCGCGCTAATAAAGAAAAAAAAAAAAAGACAGAAAAACACCGCGCTAAAAAAGGAAAAAAAGAAAAGACAGAAAAACACCGCGCAAAAAAAAAGACAGAAAAACACCGCGCTGAAAAAGACAGAAAAACACCGCGCTAAAAAAAAAGACAGAAAAACACCGCGTTAAAAATAAAGACAAAAACACCGCGCTAAAAAAGAAAAAAAAAGACAGAGAAACACCGCGCTAAAAAAAAAAGACAAAAACACCGCGCCAAAAAAAAAGACAAAAACACCGCGCAAAAAAAAAAATGCGCTAAAAAAGAAAAAAAAAGACAGAAAAACACCGCGCTGAAAAAAAAGACAGAAAAACACCGCGCAAAAAAAAAGAGAAAAACACCGCGCTAAAAAAGAAAAAAAAAGAAGACAGAAAAACACCGCGCTAAAAAAAAGACAGAAAAGTACCGCGCTAAAAAAGAAAAATAAGAAGACAGAAAAACGCCGCGTTAAAAATAGACAGAAAAACACCGCGCTAAAAAAAAAGACAGAAAAACACCGCGCTAAAAGAGAAAAAAAAGAAAAGACAGAAAAACACCACGCTAAAAAAAGAAAAAAAAAGGAAAGAGAAAAACACCGCGCTAAAAAAGTAAAAAAAGAAAACAGACATAAAACACTGCGCAAAAAAAAAGGGGCATCACATGATGAAAAATTGATGTAGACATTAACCTGGAAATCTGTGAAAAATGACTTTGGCGATTATTTTATGAGGGTGACGATATTCATACTACTGTACACAATCCTTAAAACTGAATACTTAAGTGCTAGAATGTCTCTGCACTAGCTAAGGGTGCCAGGGTGTCAAACTCACGGCCCACGTCACAAATTTGGCCCCTGGGATGGTCGTGAGTGGCCCGCGATATTCCCTGATTAACCTGCTTCGTTCCTCTTAACTCTTTTTAGGAACAGTGAGTAGCGGGGTTTTTTTCTTCATTATTGTTTCCTTTTTTATGCCCTTGAACTGTCTCCTTTGCTGTAAAAAAAAGGGTCCACAGGTGAAGGAGTGACTGGAGAAGGGAACGCGACAAAGGTTGTGAATCACTGTTTCAAGCAATTTCTTGAGTATTTTCTTTCCTTTACTGCCTACCATTTTCTGTGACTCAGCACGAAGAAAAGAGGAAAGTACAATTCGCTGGTTCCATTGGTATTCAGCCCGTACGGGATTCAGCCCACGGAATTCAGCCCACACGGAATTCAGCCCACACGGGATTCAGCCCACGGAATTCAGCCCACACGGAATTCAGCCCACACGGGATTCAGCCCACGGAATTCAGCCCACACGGTATTCAGCCCACGCGGGATTCAGCCCACGGAATTCAGCCCACGGTATTCAGCCCACGGATTCTGCCCACGGAATTCAGCCCACACGGAATTAAGCCCACAGTTCAGCCACGGAATTCAGCCCACGGGATTCAGCCACGCGAATTCAGCCACACAGGATTCAACCATGGAATTCAGCCCACGCGATTCAGCCCACGGAATTCAGCCCGCGAGTTCAGTCCACAGGATTCAGCCAAGAATTCAGCCCACACGGATTCAGCCCACTGAATTCAGCCACACAGGATTCAGCCCGCTGAATTCAGCCCACACGGATTCAGCCCACTGAATTCAGCCCACAGGATTCAGCCCACTGAATTCAGCCCACACGGGATCAGCCCACTGAATTCAGCCACAGGATTCAGCCCAGGGATTCAGCCCACGGGATTCAGGCCACGGGATTCAGCCCACGGGATTCAGCCACGGGACTTAACTCACGGGCCCACACTGTTGAGTTGAATAGGGGTTTAATTGACATGGAACCATAGAAATATGACCATTTCTACTGAACGGATTTTAGAAAAGAAAAGTAAATAACTTAAAAAAGCAATATTCTTTGACTATTCATTATTTTACAGTAGTTAGTGCTCTATTCATGAACCAGCTTGCACCAGGAGGTTGAGCACCATAGCATATATATATATATATATATATATATATATATATATATATATATATATATATATATATATATATATATATATATATATATATATATATATATATATATATATATATATATATATATATATATATATATATATATATATATATATATATATATATATATATATATGCTATGGTATATATGATTGCTCAGCCTCACTCGTGGTGCAAGCTGGGTTCGGCTGGCTGTGAATCCCGTGGGCTGAATTCAGTGGGCTGAATCCCGTGTGGGCTGAATCCCGTGTGGGCTGAATTCCACGTCCACCGAAATTTTTATCTTTTCCTCCTCCTCCTCCTCCTTCCTCTTCCCCTTTTTCCATCCTCTCTCTCTCTCTCTCTCTCTCTCTCTCTCTCTCTCTCTCTCTCTCTCTCTCTCTCTCTCTCTCTCTCTCTCTCTCTCTCTCCCCCCGGGTTATAATGTAAAGCTAAAGTTAGGAAGCATGAGAGTGGAGTCGAGGGGTGAGTGAAGGGATGCGGCTCCTGGTGTATGCTCCCCGCCAGCCCTTCTCCTCCTCCTCCTCCTCCGTCGTATCCCTTACAACTGTTTCCCAAGACAACCGAAGAGATTAACCGGGTTTCCGTGGGTAATTCTTCCGCTCAAGGTGCAGTGGTCGTGTAAAATTATCACTAGTCTTGTTCTGTATCTGTCTGTATCTCCGTGGCTTTGTCCTCTTGAACGCTCCCTTTACGACTGTTTCCCAAGGCCACAGAGAAGATTAACCGGGTTTTCGTGGGTAGTTTTCCCGTTCAAGGTCCAGAAGTCGCCTAAAACTATCACTAGCGTCACCAAACAGTCCATGAAAGCCCCGGCACCTTCTACGAGAGGCTTTTCAAACATGGGAACTGAAGTGCCAATACGTTTAGGAACACGTGCCCGGCAGCCCTGGTAATAGGGTACGGCCATCAGCCTGTCTTAGCAGCAAGGAGACTCCCCCTGCCTTGCTAGTGCCGCCGATACGTCAAGGAGCATCAAAAACAACAGTGTGCGATATGGGTCTTCAATTTATGAATAGCCACGCGCGTCTTTCAAAGCGTTCCCACGGACCCTCGCGCGTTCCCAGGTTTTAATTAAAGTCCATTCGCCGCCTTGCTCGCCGCATTCCTCACATTCCCAGTGAACACACACGTCGCCCGTCCCGCCGCCCCGGAGTGCACGCACACCGACCGACACACGCGCCACGCGACCTTGAGAGGCTCCACACGTGCCCTTCTACCACGCAGAACCCCGATAGAAAACGGGAGGGTAGACTCTGGAATAAATGGTGTCTGTGTGTGTGTGTGTGTGTGTGTGTGTGTGTGTGTGTGTGTGTGTGTGTGTGTTTTCTTACCTAATTGTATTTTAACAGTATTGAGTCAAGCTCGTTTTGTCCCGTCTTTTGACATCAATTCATCATTCTTTTCTTTAACACTATGAATATTTTTGACACACACAACGTCTTCCGGTAGCGCGTTCGATCTATCTATCGCTCTATCAGCGAAACTACTTTTTAACATCTTTCTTTAGCCTTTTCTTGTATAGCTTTTTGCTGTGTCCTCTTAAGGATGATTGACTAGGTATTATGTATTCATTTACATTCATTTTCTCTATTCCTTCAACACATTTAACACATGATCATGTCTTTCTCTTCTTTCCGTGAGGGTAAGCAGTTGTAGTTTCTTAAGTCTTTCTTCATAGCTGAGATCTCTTAGATTTAGTACCCACCTCGTTGCTGCTCTTTGTACTTCTCTATTTTTTCTATGTTTTTTTCAAATGGGGGTTCCATACCACTGCTGCATACTCAAGCGTACGACGTATGAATGATGTAATTATTTTCTTTACCATTTCCTCATCAGTATAAGTAAACGCCACTCTCATATTTGCTAGTAAATTATGCATATTCCTTACTGTATCCTGTATATGTTCTGGTGACAGTCTGTTATTTATAACTACTCCCAGATCTTTTTTTTCTTTTCAGACTCTTGTAATCTGTCATTTCGTAATTTATATTCCCAGTATGGTCTCATTCCACTCTTACCAAACTTTATTACATGACATTTTTTTGCATTAAACTCCATCTGCCACTTTTGGCTCCATTCATATAGCTTTGTCAGATCGTTTTGAAGCTCCAAACATGAATTTTCCGTTATGATTCTTCTCTGTATTTTCACGTCGTCGGCAAACATGTTCATATAGCTCTCATTTCCTATATTGTCATTTATGTCATTTATATACACCAGGAACATAATAGGTGCCAACACTGAGCCCTGAGGTACACCGCTTGTTACTTCTTTCCAGGATGAGTATTTTTCTCTTAATATTGTTCTCATTTCTCTACCCTTAAGGAAGTCTTTCATCCAGTTTAATATATTTTCCTGTACTCCACCTTTATATTCAAGCTTCCATATTAGTCTTTCGTGGGGAACTCTTTCAAATGTCTCTTTGAAATCTAAATATATACTGTCTACCCATCCATCTCTTTCCTGCATTGTTTCCGCCACTCTGTCATACTAACTTAAGATTTGTTACACATGATTTCCCTTTTCGAAAACAAAATTGACCATCTGTCAGCATGTTATACTTCTCTAAGTGATTAACTCATTTCTTTCTTATCAGTTTTTCATTTACCTTGCAGACAACACTCGTCAGCGATACTGGTCTGTAATTCAATGGACAATGTCTATTGCCTCTTTTTATAGAGTGGTACTATGTTAGCCTTTTTCCATATATCTGGCAGTTTTCCTTGTTCTATTGAGCTCTGAAATATTATTTGCATAGGTTCACATAATTCCTTAGCACACTCAGTTAATATCCAGTTGGATATTTCATCAGGTCCACTTGCCTTTTGCTTATTCAAGTCCTTCATTTCTTCTACTATTTCTTTTTTCCCAAAGTTTATGTATTCTACATTATGTGCCATTTTTTGTTCATTTGCTGCTTCAAAGGGTCTCTCTTTAAAAACTGCTGGAAAGTTGTTATTTAATATTACATATATTTCTTCATCCTTGACAAAATTTTTGCCCTGTTCTGTTATGCTTTGTATCTTTTCCTTAACTTTACTTTTTCCTTTTATATAACTGTAAAATAGTTTTGGTTGTTCTTTACTTTTTACGATAATGTCTTTTTCAAAGTTCTCTGGGCTTCCTTCCTAATTCTAGTATGGTCATTTCTTCTGTAAGCCTGCTCGCTACTGTGCCTTCTGTATCTGTCCCATAACAAGTCTCTCTTCTCTTTAGCTTTTTCACATTCATTGTTAAACCAATCGTGAACTTTCTTCTTTTTTTCCTTTTGTAGCGATATGAACTTTGACACTCCTGCCTTGTAGCGTTCACTGAGTACTGACTGTTTACATCCTTTCCAACCAGTTCTTCCTTCCAATCTATATCACTGAAGAATTCCCTTAGTTCTGCATAATTACCTCTTTTGTAATTTAGCATGTTTTTGTAACTCTCTTCCTCATTCATTACATCATAAGCAACCGAAAAGCTATACTCTAGCAGTATATGATCACTCATCCCAACTGGAGGACTATAACTTATGTTATCCACATCATCCTTTTGTCTTATGAATACTAAATCTAATATAGATGGTTCATCTAGTCCCCTCTTTCCAGTAAAGTACTGAATATGCTGATGCAGAAAGAAGTCTTGCATGATTTCCAAAACATTTTTATCCCACAAATTGCTATTACTCTTAACTTCCATATTTTCCCAGTCAATGTTGCTGTTAAAATCTCCATTTATGAATATCCTTTTGCTTTTATCTTCTGCATTTTGTAACAGCCTTCTAATGGCTTGAGTTGTATCCTTTATCATTTTCTTGCATTCATCTTTATCCCATGTTCTGGTTGGAGGAGGCATGAAGATGTTGCCTTTAATAACATCTCCTTCTTCCGTTTTTATTTCAACTGCTAGTATTTCAACCTCATCTGGAGTATCAATGTGAATCTGTCTTACTTGCAATTTGTCACTTGTTATAATAATTTCTCCTCCCCCTTGTTTGGTTACGCTATCCTTTCTCCATATGTTGTAATTTTCAAAACCCAACGTATCGTTTGTTATCCTGCTACTCAATTTTTTTTAGTAAGGCAGACTACTTGTGGTTTCCTATCACGTATTATATCACTCATTTCCCTTAATTTAGAAATCAACCGATCTACATTTGAATACAATATTTTCAGTGTTGTTTATACAGCGTTTTTCTTTTTTCTTCCATGCCAATTTTTTGTCTCTTTACTTTCTATAGTAAACTATGTATGTCATATCCAAATGTTTAGTACTAGGGTGAAGAGTGTATTGGTTTTACGACATACTGACCTGTACTCTAAAATGTAGTCGTGTGTGTGAACGTGTTGTCGGCCGTGAGGGGTGGCTGAACACACTCCGGTGCTGGAACAGCTCGTCCGGTAATTAATAAGGAAGGTCACCTCTGCTATTACCAATAAAATCAAAATTTAAAATATTAGCAGATGAAACGTGTGTGTGTGTGTGTGTGTGTGTGTGTGTGTGTGTGTGTGTGTGTGTGTGTGTGTGTGTGTGTGTGTGTGTCCTTTCCTCTGTCACATCTCGTTTCCTATCCAATCTTCTCCTTCTGTCCTTCATCCTAGCTTTATTACATACCTTCTCTATCTCCTTGTGTGTGTGTGTGTGTGTGTGTGTGTGTGTGTGAGAGAGAGAGAGAGAGAGAGAGAGAGAGAGAGAGAGAGAGAGAGAGAGAGAGAGAGAGAGACTAGACTTACAGTAATTGCTCCTATCTGTCAGTAATAATCTTGCTAGTTAAAGCTAGTTAAAGGGTTAAAGGGAAACCGATGTAACACATTGGCGCGCAGAAGTTATTTCAATAATAGAGTCGTCGATCACTGGAATAGACTCCCACCGTCAGTAGTTAGCGCACGGAGTTTTAATAGCTTCAAGTCTTCATTG
>NC_066521.1:52500-147500 GCF_024679095.1 Eriocheir sinensis | reverse complement strand
TTTTGTGTGTGTGTGTGTATATGTGTGTAATTCACCACGGCCTGATCACGAGTTGGACTCGCTTTCGCCAGCAAGTACCCTCCCGACGAGAGCAAGTGCTCATTATCGTCGATCTCTGGGTACTGCCAGGACCTCACACGCCGCACACCCCATCCCCCTTGCTCATGGGGGGACAGTAACCACTCCTAGTCAACGGAAAGAATCCGGCCTGAGCGGGGCTCGAACCGCCGCCTGTTTGGCCGTGAAACCTTGCAGCGCGGAGCTCTAACCGATTGAGCTACTGGAGCGGTGTGTGTGTGTGTGTGTGTGTGTGTGTGTGTGTGTGTGTGTGTGTGTGTGTGTGTGTGTGTGTGTGTGTGTGTGTGTTCTTTTCCTCTACTTTTTTCTTTCTACCTTCCATTTCCAACCTGATATTCACTGTCTCCCCCTGTCATTTTATCCCTTTTTCCTTATTTTTAGATTATTTATTTTCTTATTTTCCTTTTTTTATCACTTTTACATATATTCTCCGTAACTTCTCATACTTTTCTTCAATATTGAAGTTTCCCTTTAAATGTATTTGTCCCACCTTTGCCGTGTTTTCTTTTATTCCCTTATTTTTCTTTTTATTTCTTTTATCTTTTTCCTTTAGAATCCGATCATGTATTTTCCTCCGATAGGGTAAGGTGGTGCAAAGACTCTTCCCATGTCCTCACTAACCGTTTCCCTTTTGTCTCATCAACACCACAGAGCAGTTCAGCATGGTCTCTAAAGACAGTTCCTCTCTCTTTTTACACCACACTACATTCACACAACACACACACCTTTTCCCAAAATTCAAAATTCAAAATGGCGAAAAATTACAGAGCCTCGGAGTCCCCGCCTGGGGGGGGAGACCATAAATTCCCCCAGGGAGGACTCCCCTTCTGGCTGCCGACTTGAGAGGTGTCCTGATAACTCCTCGAACCTCCTCTTATCAATTTCTGCAACATTCGCGGTCTTCATTCTAATTTTCATTCTGTGGAACACCATCTCTCCTCATCTAAACCTCACCTTCTCTTCCTCACCGAAACACAGGTTTCTGAGGCTACTGACAGCAACCTCTACTCTGTTCCCTCCTACTATCTCTATCCTAAATTTCAATCCAAAGCTGGATGTTGCGCCTACGTGCGCAACGACATCACTTGCTCTCGTGCCCACGACCTTGACTCTTCAGAATTTTCTACCATCTGGCTAAAACTTCATTGTCATTCTATTACTAAATACATGTGCTGTTTATCTCTCACCTAACTCTACTAACTATGTAGAATTCTTTGACTATTTGAACTCTAAAGTGGAGCACATTTTGACTCACTCTCCCTTCGCTGAAATCTCCATCTTAGGAGATTTCAATGTTCACCACCAGCTTTGGCTTTCATCCTCTTTCACTGACCAGCCTAGTGAACAAGCTTACAACTTTGCTCTCCTCAACGACCTAGAGCAGTTGGTTCAGCACCCTACTCGTATTCCCGACCGGCTTGGAGACAGACCCAACATTCTAGACCTCTTCCTTACCTCTAATCCTTCTGCTTACTCTGTTAAACTGTTCTCTCCGTTGGGCTCCTCCGATCATAACTTTATTTCTGTATCCTGTCCTATCGCTCCTGTACATCCTCTGGACCCACCGAAGAGGCGTTGCTTCTGGCATTTTGCTTCAGCTCGGTGGAATGACCTGAGGATGTACTTTTCCGATTTCCCGTGAAATGATTACTGCTTCCAGGAGAGAGACCCCTTTGTGTATGCCCAGCGCATCACAGAGGTGATTGTCTCTGGAATGGAAGCATACACTCCACGTTCTTTCTCTACTCCTCATGCTAAAAAGCCTTGGTTTAATTATGCTTGTTCTCGTGCTATTAAAGATAGAGAGGCAGCTCACAAAAGATTCCAGAGCCTTCGAACACCCGCTAACTTTGACCTTTACATTTCAGCCCGGAATCGTGCCAAATCTATTCTCCGACTTACCAAAACTTCTTTTATCAACAAAAAATGTCAACATCTTGCTTCTTCTAATTTTTCCCGTGACTTCTGGCATCTAGCCAAAAATATCTCCTCCAATTTCACTTCTTCCTCTTTCCCTCCTCTCCTTAACCCTGACGGCAGCACTGCCGTCTCATCTGTCTCTAAAGCTGAACTCTTCGCTCAAACTTTCTGTAAGAACTCCACCCTGGACGATTCTGGGCATATTCCTCCTACTCATCCCCCCTCTGACTCCTTTATGCCTGTTATTAAGATTCTTCCAAATGATGTTTTCTATGCCCTCTCTGGCCTCAACTCTCAGAAGGTTTATGGACCTGATGGAGTGCCTCCTATTGTCCTTAAAAACTGTGCTTCCGTGCTGACACCCTGCCTGGTCAAACTCTTTCGTCTCTGCCTATCAACATCTACCTTCCCTTCCTGCTGGAAGTTTGCCTTTGTACAGCCTGTGCCTAAGAAGGGTGACCGCTCCAATCCCTCAAACTACCGCCCTATAGCTTTACTTTCCTGTCTATCTAAAGCTTTTGAATCAATCCTTAACCGGAAGATTCAAAAGCACCTTTCCACTTCTAACCTTCTATCTGATCGCCAGTATGGGTTCCGCAAGGGGCGTTCTACTGCTGATCTCCTTGCCTTCCTAACTGACTCTTGGTCATCCTCTCTTAGCCGTTTCGGTGAAACCTTTGCTATAGCGCTGGACATATCAAAAGCTTTTGATAGGGTCTGGCCCAAATCTTTGCTTTCCAAACTACCCTCCTACGGTTTCTATCCTTCTCTCTGTACCTTTATCTCCAGTTTCTTTTCTGACCGCTCTATTTCCGCTGTGGTGGACGGTCACTGTTCTTCCCCTAAACCTATTAACAGTGGTGTCCCACAGGGTTCTGTCCTATCTCCCACTCTCTTTCTATTGTTCACTGATGATCTTTCCAAAACGAACTGTCCTATCCATTATTACGCCGATGACTCCACTCTGCATTTCTCAACTTCTTTTAATAGAAGACCCACTCCACAGGAACTTAACGATTCAAGGCTGGAGGCAACAGAACGCTTAGCCTCAGACCTTACTATTATTTCCGATTGGAGCAAGAGGAGCCTGGTGTCCTTCAACGCCTCAAAAACACAGTTTCTCCACCTATCCACTCGACACAATCTTCCAAACAACTATCCCCTATTTTTCGACAACACTCAGCTATCACCTTCTTCAACACTAAACATTCTCGGTCTATCCTTAACTCAAAATCTCAAATGAAAACTACATATCTCATCTCTTACTAAATCAGCTTCCTCTAGGCTGGGCGTTTTGTACCGTCTCCGCCAGTTTTTTTCCCCCGCACAGTCGCTATCCAATTACAGGAGCCTTGTCCGCCCTCGTATGGAGTATGCATCTCATGTGTGTGTGTGTGTGTGTGTGTTGGGGGGGGGCACTCAAACAGCTCTCCTTGACAGAGTGGAGTCAAAGGTTCTTCGTCTCATCAACTCTCCTCCTCATACTGATAGTCTTCTATCTCTCAAATTCCCCCGCCATGTTGCCTCTCTTTCTATCTTCTATCGATATTTTCATGCTGACTGCTTTTCTGAACTTGCTAACTGCATGCCTCCTCCCCTCCCGCGGCCCCGCTCCACACGTCTTTCTACTCATGCTCATCCATATACTGTCCAAACCCCTTATGCAAGAGTTAACCAGCATCTTCACTCTTTCATCCCTCACGCTGGTAAACTCTGGAACAATCTCCCTTCATCTGTATTTCCTCCTGCCTACGACTTGAACTCTTTCAAGAGGAGGGTATCAGGACACCTCTCCTCCCGAAATTGACCTCTTTTTTTGGACACTCCTTTGATCTCTCTTCAGGAGCAGTGAGTAGCGGGTATTTTTTTTTTTTTTACACCCTTGAACTGTCTCCTTAGCTGTAAAAAAAAAAATGGTGTTTTTGCAATCCTTATTCATCATTAAACAAAATAAACTCTCTTTGGAAGAACCACTTTGAATCCTTTACTCATGAGAATTAAAAAAATAAAATAGCCACAGGCGGGCCATTTTGTACAATGGGTGGGGCAAAACGGACCTCACATATGGGGCAAAATGGCCCTCATATGGAAATGCTTGGTAACACGCCAACACACACGTTTTGGTAGAGAATCACACTAGAAAGATTACTTAACATAAAACTAAAATAATCTAGTTCTTATTCCATTAGAAAATAATTGCTCTTAGGCTCAGTAACATGTACAACAATGAATTCTTATAAACTACTCACAAATGAAAAGTGATATTGCCTTCTTGAACATAAAAGTTCTTATTCCATTACAAAAATAAATGATCTGTGGCTCAATATATGAACACCAGTGAACTCTCATGAAACTACTCAAATGAAATTACCTTTCTGAATAAAAGTTCTTTATGCATTACAAAAATAATTGTTCTTTTGCTCAGTAGCATAAACAGCATGAACTCACAAATGAAAAGTGACATTACCTTCCTGAACATAAAATTAATATTCATATAAAAGAAACAGAGAACATTTTGTCCTTATCTTTGTTCAGTGAAGTTGTGAGTTAGTTAGCAGCAAAAATTAATTATTGTTAAGTGGGCCGTTTTGCCCCAAGGGCAATGAAAATGTTAACAACAATCTCAGCGGACCAATGGTGGTGCAGAAAAATGTTTCAGTAGCCAGACTCATTCACAGAGTGACGCCAAAGAATCATGAAATAACACATGAAATTATGAGTCACAGTATTCCTACAAACACGATTTTATCAGACCCCTACAAACAGATCAGCTGGTGATGAAATATTCTGGGATTTTTCACACACAAACAAAAGACGGCGTCCAAACTTGCCCCGGTGTTACTGGTGACTAACGAGCCGAGGAGTAAGTCCGTAGCCTTATCAGTAACTGGCAGAAGCTAAACACACGGAAAACGGGCTGGTCCATATTACCCACCTGTGCCATTTTGCCCCACCAGTTTTCCCGTTTCTTCTGGTCGCCTCCTGTTTTCCTTCATATTTTTCATTGTTACTTTTCCTTAACTATTTTCCCACTTTTTCCCCGAGTTTTTCATCACACTCTCCATTTATCTTCGTTTCCCCTCAATTGTCCATCACTTGTTTTCTTTTCTCACCTGTTTTGTCCTCGCGGCCGCCTCCCATTTTCTCCTCGCGTGGCACCTTCGGCTTGGGCCTGCTGCTGCCGGTGCCAAGGTGCCTTAACGACCCCCTGACGACCACCATAATGACCATCAACATCCCCCCTCCCCCCCCTGAACCACCCTCCTCCCTTCAACACGCATCTTTCAATCAATCCTTCACCTTCTGCTATTTCTTCTTAATCATCTCCACCCTGGCCCGCCCCCTTCCAGTCACTGTCTCCTCCAGCCCAGTCCCTGCCCACGTCCCTATCACCCAGCAGCAGTAGTAGTAAAAATAGGAGTGGTGGTAGTAGTAGTAGCAGTAGTAGTTGTTGTAGTAGTAGAAGTAGTATTAGTATATTAGTATTAGTATTAGTATTAGTAGTAGTGGTAGTAGTAGTAGTAGTAGTAGTGGTAGTAGTAATAGTAGAAGTAGTAGTAGTAATAGGAGTAGTAGTAGTAGTAGTACGTAGTAGTAGTAGTAGTAGTGGTATTATTATTTTTAGTACTAGTAGTAGTAGTAGTAGTAGTAGTAGTAGTAGTAGTAGTAGGAGTAGTAGACGTACTTGTAGTAGTAGACGTACTTGTAGTAATAGTAGTAGTAGTAGTAGTAGTAGTAGTAGTAGTAATAGGCTTTTAGAAGTAGTAGTTGTTGTTGCTCTTTTTGTTGTTGCAGCAGAAGGTTTTTCGGCAAGAATTCCACCAGTCAGCCATCAACTTTCCGATGCTTGCAAAACTAAAGGCAGCTTTACACGGCTGGCAATACAGGCGCGACGTGCTGCCAATACAGGCGCGACGTGCTGCCGGCAGCATTTTGGGTTTGGGTCTGGGTCTGGGAGCCCTTCTCGCGGCAAGTTATTTGCAGCCGGGAGGCCGAGGCGGCATTGCTAGAGGAATTGAATTGGAGTGAATTATCATTGTTGGGGCAAAGTTAAATGATTTTTCTCTTTGAAATAGTTATTTTTGATTCTGAAATACATCTTGATGCTCCCGGCGGCTCCTCCCACGTGTGAAGGTACTTGCTCCCGAGAGCACCCAGCCGGCCTAGCCGTTAGATCGTCGCGGCTGTATTGCCGGCCAGGAATTGCCACGTGTAAAGCCGCCTTTACAGTGTGTTCCGGGCAGAGCGTTACTGTAGTCGGGTCACCCAAGTCTGAAGTGAGCATTATCGTGCGCTGGCAGCCTGCTGTCACACGGCGTGTTCGATTGCGTGTATACTGTATGCCAGCCCTCGTATAGCAAACAGTCGTCAGTGTCAGTAATATGCAGGCACCATTAATAAATACTCTCAATTATAATCGATTTTGAGTTAGAAAAATATTGGTAATGTCGCAAATAACTGCTTTATTAATATAGAGCCTATTATTTTTTTCTCGGTGGTGGACAGCTTCAAGGTGTTTAGTAATCATAATTAGCGAACTCGTAAATTAATAAAACACCTATTTGCGATATTACTAATATTTTTTACTCATAATCGACTTTAATTGACGGTATTTGTTATTGCTGCCTGCATATTATTGACTGACGACTGTTTGCTATGCGTAGGCCAGCACTCAGCACTGGCATACAGTATCCACGAAATGTTTACTATGCGTAGGCCAGCACTCAGCACTGGCATACAGTATCCACGAAATGTTTGCTATGCGTAGGCCAGCACACAGCACTGGCATACAGTATCCACGAAATGTCTACTATGCGTAGGCCAGCACACAGCACTGGCATACAGTATCCACGAAATGTTTACTATGCGTAGGCCAGCACTCAGCACTGGCATACAGTATCCACGAAATGTTTGCTATGCGTAGGCCAGCACTCAGCACTGGCATACAGTATCCACGAAATGTTTGCTATGCGTAGGCCAGCACTCAGCACTGGCATACAGTATCCACGAAATGTTTGCTATGCGTAGGCCAGCACTCAGCACTGGCATACAGTATCCACGAAATGTTTGCTATGCGTAGGCCAGCACTCAGCACTGGCATACAGTATCCACGAAATGTTTGCTATGCGTAGGCCAGCACACAGCACTGGCATACAGTATCCACGAAATGTTTGCTATGCGTAGGCCAGCACTCAGCACTGACATGCAGTATCCACGAAATGTTTGCTATGCGTAGGCCAGCACACACCACTGGCATACAGTATCCACGAAATGTTTACTATGCGTAGGCCATCACTCAGCACTGGCATACAGTATCCACGAAATCGGACACGTTGGGCAGGGTGCCAGCGCACGATAATGCTCACTTCAAACTTGTGTGAACCGACTTATAGGGAGCCTCAGGAAACATTCTGCGGACACAGCCAGCCATATTTGCATTACCTAACGAGTCCCGTGGTGGACTACACGAACACTGCCGGGCCCCAGCACGTGCCATAACCCATGAAAAAATTAAAGAGAATGAGTAAATATGGAAGTGTGTGTCTTGGGGAACCATGAAAACGTGAATGTATGGCGCAGCGCTCACGCCAGCACCTGCAGGCCACGGCCAGCGTGCCTACGTCCAGGTTATGGAGAATGTGACATGTTCTTATAGATTATTCACACTTTCAATTAAATCGCATTTTATATATAATCTAGTTATACCGTCGTGCTCAGGGAACTTCTCTTTATATGGTGATATGGTTTATTTCAGCACTGCCTTAAAAACTCCCGCAATTAGCAATGATACGTTAAAGTGTTACAAGCATTTCGAGGCTCTTCGTCTCATCAGCTCTCCCCCTCTTACTGACAGCCTTTTGCCTCTTAAATTCCGCCGCCATGTTACTTCTTTTTCTATCTTCTATCGATATTTTCATGCTGACTGCTCTTCTGAACTTGCTAACTGCATGCCTCCCCCCTCCCGCGACCCCGCTGCTCGCGACTTTCTACTCATTCTCATCCTTATACTGTCCAATCCCCTTACGCAAAAGTTAACAAGCATCTCCAGTCTTTCATCCCCTTCACTGGTAAACTCTGGAACAGTCTTCCTTCGTCTGTATTTCCTCCTGCCTATGACTTGACCTCTTTCAAGAAAAGTGTATCAAGACACCTCTCCACCCGAAATTGACCTCTCATTTGGCATTTATGACGTAACCAAATCAGTGGACGTAGTTTATCTTGATTTCCAGAAAGCGTTTGATAAAGTCCCACATCATAAATTACTTTATAAATTAAAGCAAATAGGCATTGACGGTCAAGTAAACCAATGGATTGCGAATTGGTTGAGCAACAGACAACAAAGAGTTGTGATTGACGGATTTAACTCAGAGTGGGCGCCAGTCACTAGTGGCGTCCCTCAGGCCTCGGTTCTTGGCCCAGTGCTCTTCATTATTTACATCAACGACGTGGATGTTGGACTCAATAATCGCATTAGTAAATTTGCAGACGACACAAAGATTGGTAACTCGGTTCTTACTGACGAAGACAGGCAAAGCCTCCAAGAGGATTTGCACAAAATTTCAGCTTGGTCGGATAAATGGGAGATGCTCTTTAACGTAGACAAGTGCCAGGTCCTTCAAGTTGGAACAAAAAATAAGAAACTCGATTACGAAATACGCGGCGTTAAACTCACAAGCGTTCAATGCGTTAAGGACCTGGGGATTAAAATCGCGTCAAACCTCAAATTCTCACATCAATGCATCGATGCAGCAAATAAAGCGAACATAATGTTGGGCTTCATTAAAAGAAACTTTTTATTCAAGAATAAAGATGTAATACTTCCGCTCTACAATAGTTTAGTCAGACCCCACTTGGAATATGCGGTACAGTTTTGGTCTCCCCACCATGCAAAGGACATTGCTAAACTAGAAGGTGTTTAGCGTCGAGCAACAAAAATGAACCCTTCCTTGCGCAACAAATCCTACGAAGAAAGGCTTTCCACCCTTAACATGTTCTCTCTTGAGAAACGTCGCCTCCGAGGAAAACTGATCAAATGTTTTAAAATACTTAATGGTTTCACCAATGTAGACAGAACAAAATTGTTTAGAATCGATGACACTTTGCGAACGAGGAACAATGGCACAAAACTCAAATGTAGACAAGTAAATTCAGACTGCATCAAATTTTTCTTCACCAACGTTGTAGTGCGAGAATGGAATAAGCTCCCACCTTCAGTGGTCCAGTGTAACACGATTGACTCCTTTAAAAACAAGCTCGACCGTCACTTCCTTGGACTTAATATTAACTAGAGTAGAAAAGCAACGTTTTGGAGCCATTTGATTAATGTAAAATCACTTAGGTTTAAGGACAGACCACCTAGTCTGGACCATGGGGTCTGTGTGGTCTGATTTTCTATGTAAATCTATGTAAATCGCTTATTAATGTTGTTGCTTATTTTAATATGAAAGGTTTGCTACGGTCTGCCAGTTCGAATAGATACTTTGGTTCATTCCAGAAGTTGAACGAGTAATATTTTTTTTATCGCCGGTGAAAGAAAGTGACAGGGTGCTGTATCATCCGCAACGGGATGATAGATTCTCGTTTGATTTTGTATTGTTTCTACTGAGTAACCTACCTGTTTACTTGTGTGTCATTGGATGTTGGGAAAATGTTTAGGAATGATTTATGATGGTTATTGTACCGTACTTTTGGGATATCTGTTAAATTCATGGTTATATGTTCGTTGGCGCATGCCGCTGCGCATTTTGTTGCTTTCGTGGCAGCCGGGAGGCCCCGCTGCCGTGTGGTCACTCTGGGCTGGGCTTGATGTTGAGGTGGCCGCAAGGATACAGGTATTTAGCTGAACTTGTTTTAGTTTACAGTGTATAAGATGTGTCTTTGATACACGATGTTAGAAGGGCAATGATGAAATAGCGGTTATGTATATATGTTAACGTTATAGGGGCTGAGTCGAGGTGGCCAGGGTGAACTTGCCGGTGCTGGCTTTGGTTAGGGATGGCTGCATGTTTTTCACGCTAAACCTGGAGCATTACAATGTAAGTGCAATGTTGTGATATTTATGTATGTATTTAGGGTTTCCCAGCGACCACTGTCAATGGTTGAATTGTGGCTGTGACATTTCCTACTGTATGCTCCTATGTAGGGTTTTGGGCATGATTTGTGTGGTGCATATTTGTAATGGTTCTCAAGAGGCTTTGTTGAGGTGAAAATATTCAGTGATTTACTACTACGATTTATATTAATACAACTTTAATCCGGTTAGTTTGTTGGGCGTAGTGCCGATTGTTATTTTGCATATTTGTACCATTCACCGATGTTAATTGATGTACCTTCAACAGGTTAAAATAAATAGTTACAACACCCCAAGAGTTTAGTGTGAAACATTTCAACATTCATCTCTTACTAATCCATCTCTCCCAGGGCGAGCCTCACTAACTTGTGCCAATTTCCAAACGCCTCTAGTAAGATTACTGTCCTGTACCAGCACTGATCAATAAAATCAGTGATATCTCAAGTAATGGACGGCGGACTCTTTTGATTTTGCGGCGCCCTTGTCATTAAGCCGCGAATTTTGGAAAATCAACCGCTTTGATGCGAATCGCCATAACTCCCTTATTTCTGGGGCTACAGAAATGTTTTTAGTATCAATCGACGGCAAAATGAAAGGGCTATATATTTCAGATAAGCGACCGGGCTCAAAAATCGACTCGAAAGGGTAAAACATCGATTAAATTTGCAAAAAACGGCTCTGAAAAAAATTATTTTTGAGCTCCCAACCTTGAACCCCACTCAATTTTTGAGACTTTCAAAACACTTATTTAACAAATACTTTAGCCCTACCAATGTGCTTTCCAATATGATGCATAACATTTCCCTACTCCCAGTAGTTTCGTCGCTTGAGCTCGAAACGTAAACTCTTTTGAGAGGGATTTTGACGAACTCCAGACACTTTGCCGTTTTCGTCTAGTGTGGCCTTGCTATTGCCTCTAGAAGGCTGTAATTTGGCATTTTGCCCCTCCTGGCAATGCAGTATGACCAGCTCGAAGGAGTTTTTGATAGCTTGATTCCAAGTTTGTCGTCGAGCCGTCACAATATAGCCTGTTTTTCGGCCCTTTTGCCGCGATTTGGACACGTCCTAGTTTTTTGCTTTTAACTTTTTTTATTTATTAGTGCTTTCCATTTTTTTATTATTATTAGTCTGTATTAATAGAGCTTTCCTTTGCCACCAAGCACGCCTTCCTAGCTTCAGTGGTTTTTGCTCGAGCTTGAGCAGAAGTCGCGACGAAAATTCGCCGAATCTGATTCATTTTTCGTCGCGAAAAACCTTCCTGACGCCACAAAAATTAATATATCTGCATAAAAATTCATATATGAACACTTCCATATGTTGACTATTTTGTATTAAAATCATTTTAAGATATCTATGTAAAAAGTTACTATTTTTATATAATCATTTCATTATATAAATCAGCCTATATTAAGCGATTTATTATACATGTTTTTTTTTTTTTTTTTTTTTTAGTATTCAACCCTTTTTCTTCCCATTTATGAATAATATAAGTTGATTTATATAGTGAAATTATTATATAAAAATAGTAACTCTTTTATATAGATATCTTGAAATCCTTTTAATACAAGATAGTCAACATACTGAAGTGTTCATATATGAATTTTTATGCAGATATGTTAATTTTTGTGGCGTCAGGAAGGTTTTTCGTCGCGGCGCGTGAAATGAATCAGATTCGGCGGATGTTCGTCGCGACTTCTGGTCAAGCTCGAGCAAAAACTACTGAAGCTAGGAGGGCGTGCTTGGTGGCAATGTTGGATGTCAAAGAGTTCACTATTTTTAGTTAATTGAAGAGATGAAAGACGATACTGGTAAAGGAGTGACGTGTCATTGGTAATACAAATTATGAAATGTTTGCGAGGCTATCATTAAAGAATTTCAAGTCATAGGAAGGAGGAAGTAGAGATGAAGGTTGATTTTCTTACATTTACCATTAGAAGGGATGACAAAGTAAATACCGGTAAAGTAATGTGGCTCTGGTGATATAACAAAAATATTGCATAAGTGATTAAAGAAGAATCGAGGAATAGTTCAAGATATGGAAATCAAGAAATACAGACGATGAATGGCGTTTCTTGAGTCTAACAATGAAAGGAATAGAAGAAAGAAAACGCTGGTAAACTTTTCCATTAGGAAGTTGAAGAGCACAGCATTAGGGATGAAGTGTGGCGTAAAGTTTCGTGGAGCGAGGCCGCGAAGGGAGAGGGGGGGAGATGAAGGGCGGGGATAGCAAGTCCAGGAGAGCGTAAAAGATAAAACAGCCATAAAAGATACGCAGCAAGGGAACCAACGAACCAACGAAAATATATATAAAAAAAAGCAAGATAAAAAATAGATCATACGAAAAAGTTAAAGAACAAAGCAGCAAATAAAAAATAAATAGAAATGAAGTAAATGAAAAACTGAATAATGATAAGGATAATAAATAATGATAATAATGACTAATAAAGATAACAGTAATAACCTAAACTCCTTCCACCATCTAATCCTCCACTTTTTTTTCCCGTCTCTCCTTTCCTCCTCCTCCCCTTCCCGCCCCTTCCCTCACCCCTGTTCATCCATCTTCCTCCTCCTTCCCTTCCCCGCCCCTTCCTTCACCCCTGTTCATCCATCTTCCTCCTCCTTCCCTTCCCGCCTTCCTTCACCCCTGTTCATCCATCTTCCTCCTCCTTCCCTTCCCGCCCTTCCTTCACCCCTGTTCATCCATCTTCCTCCTCCTTCCCTTCCCCGCCCCTTCCATCACCCCAGTTCATCCATCATCCTCCGCCTTCCCTTCCCCCCCCCTCCCGCCCCCCCCTACAGCCCTCTTCCTCCTCCCTCCCTTCCCCGCCCCTTCCTGCACCCCGGGTCATCCATCTTCCTCCTCCTTCCCGTCCCGCCCTTCCCTCACCCCTGTTCATCCATCTTCCTCCTCCTTCCTTCCCCTTCCTTCACCCCTGTTCATCCATCTACCTCCTCCTTCCCTTCCTGCCCCTTCCCTCACCCCTGTTCATCCATCTTCCTCCTCCTTCCCTTCAGTCGGGCACTCACCTCGGCCGGTTGACGAGAGAGAGAGAGAGAGAGAGAGAGAGAGAGAGAGAGAGAATATTTACGTGGAAATACAGATCACATTTGTTGTTGTTGTTGTTCATTCCCTGCTTAAAAGTGGTTTTGGTGTGTGTGTGTGTGTGTGTGTGTGTGTGTGTGTGTGTGTTTTATCTCTCTCTCTCTCTCTCTCTCTCTCTCTCTCTCTCTCTCTCTCTCTCTCTCTCTCTCTCTCTCTCTCTCTCTCTCTCTCTCTCTCTCTCTCTCTCTCTCTCTCTCTCTCTCTCTCTCTCTCTCTCTCTCTCTCTCTCTCTCTCTCTCTCTCTCTCTCTCTCTCTCTCTCTCTCTCTCTCTCTCTCTCTCTCTCTAAATCGATGAAATGTTTGATCTTCCCATGTCCATGTATCATCTTTTCTTCCTCCTCCTCCTCCTCCTCCTCCTCGTCTCCTATTCTCACCTACCGTCCTCTCGTTCTTCCTGTCTTGACCTCCCCCTCTTCCCTCTTTTTCTTCCTCTCCTATACTCCTTTTTATTCTATTTCTTCCTTGTACTCTTCCTCCGATCTTCCTTCTCTTCCCTATCGTCATCCCTTGTTTGATTCCCCTTCATTAATTATTTATTTTCTCAGTCGATCAGCCATTCATCCAGTCAAGTAGTCATTCATCCAGTCGATCAGTCATTCATCCAGTCGATCAGTCATTCATCCAGTGAATCAGTCATTCATCCAGTCAATCAGTCATTCATCCAGTCAAGCAGGGCCGGATTTGCCAATAGGCAACATAGGCCATTGGCCTAGGGCCCACTGGTAACTGAAGGCCCACTGGGGTCCTGGGGACTTAAGTTGTGGTGGCCCAATGGTCGAGAGAGAGAGAGAGAGAGAGAGAGAGAGAGAGAGAGAGAGAGAGAGAGAAAAATGTTCGTTAACCTTCAGCAACTTGAGCAAAAATCCACATTCATAAACTTTTGTGTGTCATATTCCTTCCACCAAAATTAAATTTACTGACTCACAATGCAGGTTGCTCTTTTGAAACTGCCGCAGTCACCAGACTCGTACTGTGTGTGGCAGGGTTGCCATGTTTGTCCTTTTAAGGACAGTCTGTCCTTTTTTGAGCCTGTTTGTCCTTAAGTTTTCTTGAAAAAAGGACAGTCAAAATTCTTAGTGTAAAATGCATTCTGGTTCAGTTTAACTGTATTTTTTCCATTATACCTCTGTTTAAGAACAGGTTCTGCACAAAATAAAAATTATATATATATATATATATATATATATATCTATATATATATATATATATATATATATATATATATATATATAAATATATATATATATATATATATATATATATATTGGCGAGGGGGGGGCCCCCTGATGAGATTTGGCCTAGGGCCCACAAGCAAGTAAATCCGGCCCTGCAGTCAAGCAGTCATTCATCCAGTCGATCAGTCATTCACCCAGTCGATCAGTCATTCATCCAGTCAATCAGTCATTCATCCAGTCAATCAGTCATTCATCCAGTCAATCAGTCATTCATCCAGTCAAGCTGTCATTCATCCAGTCAATCAGTCATTCATCCAGTCAGTCAGTCATTCATCCAGTCAGTCAGTTGTTCATAATGGCTTCAGTTTCTTTCGTATTTCCACATTTTGTGCACCAATTATGTTAGTTCTTAGTAACACTCATTTATTTCTATTTGTGAAAAGTTGTTTCCAATCCTCATTGCTTTTTTATTATTTACCTACTACTACTACTACTACTACTACTGCTGCTGCTGCTACTACTACTACTACTACTACTACTACTACTACTACTACTACTACTACTACTACTACTACTACTACTACTACTACTACTACTGCTGCTGCTACTACTACTACCTCTATTACTACTACTACTACTACTACTACTACTACTACTACTACTACTACTACTACTACTACTACTACTACTACTACTACTACTACTTTAACTACTACTACTACGGGCCTCCATCTATTAGAGTTGCGTTGTGAGCGGTATATTCTCTCATATCCTTTCACAAAGCAATTCATTGGCCCCACCCCGCCAATGACTGTGGCCGACAACCATCTTTATTTAGTATTACAAACCATACTAAACATATAATTTTTAAGCTAAAAGAGCTTGTGGTTGATACGACTATCAACCACCGTCGCCTCAAAGTCCAGGTCGGCAATGCGGGTGGTTTTGGGTGCAGGTGACTTGGTTCCTCTCAGGCAGACCAAGGCTGACCTCAGGAGGGAGAAGGACAACCTGCATCTCATCCAGGCGACCACACTGCTTCTTGGCTGCTATTTCTTATCCGCCAGTGTTTCGGCGAGTCTTGCGTAGAAGCTCTGCGCCCTTGGTCCCATCCCTCCTGACGTCGTGAATAGCTACTACCGGGGTGAAGGAGCCCTGGTCCACATTCTGTATTCTTTCTTCATATGCTCTGTTCTTCTCTTGTTCGTTTCTTCTGTGGGCTGCATCAAGGGTCAGGTCTCTGTGGCAATGGGCCATGGGATCAAAGATCCTTATGTCAACATATGCCCTTTGTCCACGAGTCCAAAACCCTCTGGCGCTAACATCCACTCGTGCTTCGTTCAAAACATTAGCGGTGCGTCTGGCGAGGTGTTCGCCTTGCAGAGGGAGCAGCATGGGTTCCACAGTCACGTCGTGACATATTTCTTTCAGCATTTGAGCTGTTACGTCTCTTACTTCATCATGCCTCATGCAAACGAAACCTCCTCTCTTGCATGTCATGGCATGGTTTTGGTTGAAGGGTGACCCACAGTTACACATGTTTGGGAGCCCATCCACTGGCCAGTCATACCTGAGGGCAAGGGCATCAGTGAATTCTTTTTTGTTTAAGTTGAAGCCTTTTGCCCTGATAGGTAGTGTGGTTAGCCAGTTTGAAGTGCCCACTTCCTGTGCAATATCTGTCCTCCTCCTTGTGTCTTCTGGGAGTTCTCTCATTAGGTCACTCAGAGTGTCTCTGTTTTTCTTCTCTGTTTTTGGAGATTTCATTCCTTAGTGACCTAATATCTTGAGGGTTGTCTTCTCCCCTTTCATTTTGGTTGATAATATATCCGGTCAAGGAGGTTGTGATTCGGAGTGAGTTCTCGAATTCAGACTCTGCCAGATTTTGCGGGTTGGTGATGCCGAGCCCACCTGGGGTCAACTCCAGCAACCTTTGCTCCTGGTCGCTGGGACATCCCCCATTTGCTATCGCCGGTATGAAGGTGTTTCTGATAGCATCTTCCAGAGGTTTCAGTAGCGGAGCAACATCAGGAACTGTCCTCATGAGGTAGTTCCATTTATGCTTGACACCGTACGTAAATGCTGCGTAGGCTGCCTGCGGTTCTGTTTTGGCGATCTCGCTCAGCCTCTGCAGTTCGGACTCCCAGCGCTTTACAGCTGTTTTCACATATTCGGTTCTGTATTCAGCTGTTCCAATGACAGCCCCGAGGTGTCTTTCGCCAGTCACTGACAGTTTCACGTTACTGCCCTGGAATGCTGTTTTGGCCCGATCGTATGCCTCTGGTTTTACAATCACCACAGACTTAGTGGCGTTGGGACGGTCCCCTATTTTAGGGCCGTGTTCATTGACGAGGTCCCACCATTTCCTGGGGTCTGCAGACTTTCCTACCCCGGTGAGGTCATTCGCATACGCCACCTGTTTGACGTTGGTGTTTTCATGGCGGATAATGTCCTGCAGCTTCATCATTCCCAGGGCAAACATTGCTATGGCCACTGGGTCGCCCTGGGTGGTGCCCTCTGAGGATTGTATGGCCACCGGGTCTCCAAGTCGTTGGTCATTATGACTGCTGATGAACAGTCTGGCAGGTTCCTTGTATGTATTTTCAATATATTGGGCGAATATAGGGCACTTGAGTTTGATCTTGTGCAGTGCTGTTTCCCTATTGATGTTGTTGAACGCATTAGCAGCGTCCACCACCAGCACCGCCTCGCATTTTGGGTCTTCGAACATTTTCCTGACGGCGTGAATGGCAGCTTCACACCCAGCCGGCTGACCCGCACACACTTAGAGTTTCCCACCACTTTCCTCACGTCGTCCTTCACCACCTCCATGACAGCCTTTCCTATGATCCTCCTGAGCACCTCCCCATCCCGATGGGGCTACAGCCTGGTTTTTTCTCCAGTGGGATGAGCCGGCAGGCCATTAAAGGCTCGAGGTGTTAGCAATTCTCTGACGCCAATTTTCTTGCTAGGGCGGCTATTGCGTCGCGAAGATCCACAGCTGGATTACCAAAGATGTTCTTACTGAGGAGGTGTTTCCACCCCTTGGCATCCAGGCCTGATGGTCCAGCCGCTCCCTGCGTGTGAAGGGCGCGCTTCCAGATCACGTCCCCGCTGATATGGTCGAAGACAACTCGATGCGGCGGGGTGTAGTCCCCAAGGAACTTCATTTCTGGGTGTGCAGGTCTAGCATCTGGATGCTTGTCCTTAAGGATCTGGCGTGTCTCTTCCGTCATGGGAAGGACCCCCGCTGCCTCATCTTCTACGTAGTGACAGTGATCTATTTGCCATGGCCACTTTGCCTTGTCTCATCTTGTCAGCAAAGTTTCTAGCCCTGTCGTTACTGTCATTCTTGCGAATGTTACGTCTGCCTAGTCTCTCCTGCAGTGTTTTGGCCTCGTCAAGTAGCTTCCGGACGTCCCCTTTCCTCCACAGCTCCATTCTTCTTTGTACCGCCTTCACGTCCTCAGATTGTTTCGACTTTTTGTGAGTCCGTTATCATATGAGGTGTGGTAGTATGGCCAGAATCTTTAAAGCGTAGGGGGCGATTTGCGTGGAGTTGTACCCCCTAATGAGGTAGGTTTTCTCCTCTATCAAGATGTTGGTGGCGTTACATCTAGGGCCCTCAAATACGTTATTGGGAGAAAAAGTTACCACCTCTGTCTCCTCGAGTGTCCACCTCTGCCAGAAGCGGAGCTCTCGCGAGGTGTCCTCACCTTGGTCACCCTGCCCTTGTCTCTCGCCACCTGCACCCCCCTCCACCTGATCATCTCCAGCGCCTTCATTGGCCTGCTCACCCAGCACCACTTGTGGTTGCTCACCATTTTCCACATCCTGCCGTTGAGGGTTTGGGTTTCGATAATCTCCACCTCTCTTACAGTTCACACAGGGCTGGCCTCGTCTCACGCACGAGCACTGAACACAGTTTTGATTTCGAGACGAACAAATGCAACATTGAGGGGGCTCCATTTCGGTGCCATTATGCATGATAGTGTATCTTAGTTGCTATTTATGGTGATGAATAGAGCAACTCTTAATGTGTTAAAAAGCTTTGTGAGGCTGTACAGGGCTACACTTACTGGTCTGAACATGTGCAGTTCACGAGAGACCAGTGTTTGTAAGCAAAAGCGCCAGGTTTTGACGATGGGACACCAAATAACACAACACCGGGTGCCTTAAATACCATCGCAGCTCTCAAACGAATATGGAATATCAAATTTGAGGCAGTGAATAATCATTTAGAGGGCAAAGTTAACTGATTTTTCTCTTTGATCTATTGATTTGTGATTAACATAAAAAAATAACCTAGTGTTTTAATGTTGATGATCTAAGTATGAAATCTCTTCACCGAAGATATTTCACACCCCGAAGTTTTTTCATACTACACCGGGCCACGCATGCGCAGTAGGGAGGAAACAACGTTTTTTTTTTAACTTTCTGAGAGGCGGAAAAATGTAGCGATTATCGCTAGTTTGGTTACAAAAATATAACGAAGCTACCGATATATATTTAAATAAGTAGTGGATGGCCGATAACCTGATTTTGTTATCAGCGATAAAGTATCGCGATAACTTATCGCGATAACGCCCAGCTATCCTACTACTGCTTCTACTACTACTACTACTACTACTACTACTACTACTACTACTACTACTACTACTACTAAAATTACTACTAGCCTACTACTACTACTACTACTTCTTCTACTACCGATTTTCACTTATGTTAATCTTCGTTTCTTTTTTTATCATTCCTTTTCAACAAAACTTTCCCAATACTCTCTTCTAATGTCCTTTCCTCCATGTCCTTCCTTTCTACTTCTTTACCCACGTACGTCACGGACTCTCTTCCTTTACCATTTTCTTGAAGCTTTTTTCGTTCTTTCTTACTCCAGTGCTTTATTTCCTTCTTTCATGCCTTCTTTATTTCCTCTTCATTTCTCCCTCTTACTTTTTCTTCATTCTTTTCTTCCTTTTATCCTTTTTTTCCACCCTTGTATCCACCTCCGTTTTCTTCTTTCCTTCCTTTTCTTCTTCAATCCCTTTCTCAAGTCACGGTTCTTTCTTTCCACCCTTGTATCCACCTCCGTTTTCTTCTTTCCTTCCTTTTCTTCTTCATTCCCTTTCTCAAGTCAAGGTTCTTTCTTTCCACCCTTGTATCCACCTCCATTTTCTTCTTTCCTTCATTTTCCTCTTCATTCCCTTTCTCAAGTCACGGTTCTTCCTCCTCCATTACTCAATACTTTCCTCTCCCGTTTCTTCCCTCTCCCCCTTCATCATCCACCCATCATTTTTTATCCCATTTTTTCCTCACATTCTCCGCGCCTCAAGGTCAGTCAAGGTACGCTTATTTTCAAACAACTTAATTAAGAAAAAAAGGTGATTGATAAGGAAAGTGTAGTTCATGTGTATTTAACGATGATGGACGGTGATCAATATCGCTCGTTGATTAGCCAGGCAACACATCAAGACTCACCTGCCTACGTTGCCAGGTGTGTGTGTGTGTGTGTGTGTGTGTGTGTGTGTGTGTGTGTGTGTGTGTGTGTTTTCCGTTTTACTTTTAAGATTTATACAGTTTTTCCTACTAATTATTCTGTATTCCGTATTCAGCATGTATTCTGGGGCAGAGAGGGCTGTGAAGAGTGTCTGTGGGGGTCCCCCCCCCCCCCCACACACACACACAGAATACCAGCTTCTTTCCCGTAAATGCTGGAGTGAGGCAAGGCTGTGTCCTTGCCCCATCGCTTTCAACACTTGGATGGACTGGGTACTAGGCAGAGCTGTGGACCAGAGTCGTTGTGGAGCATCGGGTGGCAATATTAGGGTCACTGACCTTGTTTTTGCCAATGATGCAGTAATCCTGGCGGAGTCGCTGGAGGTTTTGGTGATGGCTCTCGAGGCATTGCACGAGGAGGCGAAGCCCTTGGGACTTCAGGTCTCCTGGGCCAAGACCAAGCTAGATGAAACAGTACAGTCTGTATACATGCGTGTGGCGAGGACATTGACATCTCGGAAAGTATCACAACGAGTGGTGATCGACGGATTTAACTCGGAGTGGGCGCCAGTCACTAGTGGCGTCCCTCAGGGCTCAGTTCTTGGCCCAGTGCTTTTCATTATTTACATCAACGATGTGGATGTTGGACTCTATAATCGCATTAGTAAATTTGCAGACGACACAAAGACTGGTAACTCGGTTCACACTGACGAAGACAGGCAAAGCCTCCAAGAGGATCTGCATAAAATTTCAGCTTGGTCGGATAGATGGGAGATGCCCTTTAACGTAGACAAGGGCCAGGTCCTTCAAGTTGTAACAAGAAATAAGAAGTTCGATTACGAAATGCATGACGTCAAACTCAAAAGCGTTCAATGCGTCAAGGACCTAGGTGCCAAAATCGCGTCAAACCTCAAATTCTCACAGCAATGCATCGATGCAGCAAATAAAACGAACACAATGCTGGGCTTCATTAATAGGAACTTTTTATTCAAGAATAAAGATGTAATACTTCCGCTCTATAATAGTTTAGTCAGACCCCACTTGGAATATGCGGTACAGTTTTGGTCTCCCCACCATGCAGAGGACATTGCTAAATTAGAAGGTGTTCAGCGTCGGGCAACAAAAATGATCCCTTCCTTGCGTAACAAACCCTACGAAGAGAGGCTCCCCACCCTTAACATGTTCTCTCTTGAGAAACGTCGCCTCCAAGGAAAACTGATCGAATTGTTCAAAATACCTTACGAATGTGGACAAATCAAAATTGTTTATGATCGATAACACCTTGCGAACGAGGAATAGTGGCACAAAACTTAAATGTAGGCAAGTAAATTCAGACTGCACCAATTTTTTCTTCACCAACGTTGTAGTGCAAGAATGGAATAAGCTCCCACATTCAGTACTATAATAGTGGGCCAGTGTAACACGATTGACTCCTTTAAAAACAAGCTCGACCTACACTTCCTTCAACTTAATATTAACTAGAGTTGAAATGCAAAGTTTTGGAGCCATCTGATTAATGTAGAATTGCTTAGGTTTAAGAACAGACCACCTAGTCCGCAAAATGGGGTCTGTGTGGTCTGATTTTCTATGTAAATCTATGTAGAAACCTTGATAGCATATAGAGGGCATGACTAATAGAGAAGGTGATTCAGGTGGCAAGTTAAATCTTGCCCATAGTGTTTTCCTGATCCCTTGGGTCATAAATAACTGATCTGGAAGGGGGGCAGAAAAAAATGTCCTTTAGGGTCCCCAGGGGGGCCCCCATGTTCCGGGGGGTACGAAAAAATATCTCTTACTTATCGCGTTTATTTTTACTAGCAGATAACATTAATTTATGAATGATATATCGTTTTATTATGTTTTAAGACATGAAAAATCCGAATATACCATTATTTTGTGGATTAGCTTTAGCTAAAAAACAGTATAACTCATTTATGCAAGAAAATGGTCTGGAAAAAATATGATAATTGATATAATCCTTCCAGAAACATGTATATGGACTTGAATACTGAACAATCCTTATAAATAAAAGTTATGCACCATTGAAGTACCTATAAATTGACACTAGAACGAAAATTATATGTTGTTAAATAAGAAAATAAAAGTAAATTAAGTATGGGTAACATTTGATGACCTCACTCAGAGATAGTCCTGAGATCCATTAGTTAGAGTAAACTTTGATATCTGTTTGGCTACATAGCCCAAATGTACTATTTCAGTGTTTAACTGTGTGATGGAAGGCTATTTAAGGATCTATTTCGAACTGTGATAGTTGTCGTATGACCTGATTTAGTCTAATATAATTTTTCTCTCCACTTGCAGAAACCAATTGCATGCTGATATATTGGTCAATAATGTATAAATGACAGCATAGTATAGTCTTGGAGGGAAGAAGTTTCACAGGTAAGAACTGCTCCATACAAGCAGTGATGAAATCTTGAGGTACTTTGTATATTTACGACCGATATTGTCAAAGAAGTTTATTTGAGGTATAATATTTCGACTTACAAAAGTAGTTGCGTGACCTTATTTAGTCTGAAGTTGTCTTTTCATTCCTTTTTACAGAAACCAGTTGCATGCAAATGGTTGGAGCAGCATACCATAATGGCGTGGTCTCGATGTCTGCTGTGTCAGGGTCCTTCTCAAGATAATCTTAGATGCCCAGCTCTCAGTAAAAATAAGGAAGACATAAAGGCTTCTGAAACATTTCTCACAGACTTGCAAGCATGTCGGGAGGGTACCTGCTGACGAGTCCAACACGTGATCAGGCCGTGGTGGTGAATTACACACACACACACACACACACACACACACATTCAGACATATATACATACAGAGAGACAGACAGTACACAAAGGATACCATTATACCTTATAGTCGACTCTACCGTATACCACTATATTCTACTAATTAAGGTTATCGAAAGTAACCGATCACTCACCACAAAAGTAATAGAGAAAAACGAGTATCGCCCATCACTACATTTTTTTACAGTAAAGGAATCAGCTCGAGGGCAAAAAATGTAATAATAATAATGAAAAAAGCCCGCTAAACAAAATTCAGAAGACTGTTCAAAAGAGGTCAATTTCGGGAGGAGAGCTAGGCGTCTTGATACTCTCCTCTTGAAAGAGCTCAAGTTGTAGGCAGGTGGAAATACAGACGAAGGAAGCTTGGCTGCTCCAGAGTTTACCAGTGAAGGGGATGAAAGAATTAATGAAGACGCTGGTTAACTCTTGCATAAGGGATTTGGACAGTAGGTACCTATAGGGATGAATGAACGAAGATGCTGGCTTACTCTTGTATAAGGGATTTGGACAGTATAGGGATAAAGGAATGAAGATGCTGGTTTACACTTGTATAAGGAATTTGGACAGTATAAGGATGAAGGAATGAAGATGCTGGTTAACTCTTGCATAAATGATTTGGACAGTACAGGGATGAAGGAATGAAGATGCTGGTTTACACTTGTATAAGGAATTTGGACAGTATAAGGATGAAGGAATGAAGATGCTGGTTAACTCTTGCATAAAGGATTTGGACAGTACAGAAATGAAGGAATGAAGATGCCGGTTTACACTTGTATAAGGAATTTGGACAGTATAGGGATGAATGAACGAAGATGCTGGTTAACTCTTGCATAAAGGATTTGGACAGTACAGCGATGAAGGAATAAAGATGCTGGTTAACTCTTGCATAAGGGATTTGGACAGTATAAGGATGAATGAACGAAGATGCTGGTTAACTCTTGCATAAAGGATTTGGACAGTACAGGGATGAAGGAATGAAGATATGCTGGCTCAATGCATGGAGGTTTCTCTGATCACCGAGATGGGGATGGCACTAGGATGTGTTTAAGAAAAAGACGAAGAAAACCATGCAAGTGTAGATGGTGCTTTTATTATTTCCACATGAAGAAAGGTTGTATAAACAATAATATTAAACAAATGCAAGCAAAAAATTTGTAGATTGGTAGACACATAGACAGATAGATAGATAGATATAGATAGAGAGGTAGATAGATAGATAGATAGAGATAGAGGTAGATAGATAGATAGATATAGATAGAGAGGTAGATGGATAGATAGATAGAGAGGTAGATAGATAGGTAGATAGATAGATAGATAGATTTACGTAACATTGCTTAGGACCGGGAGAGGACTTGGCACCTTGGATGTAACTTAGCACTGGCACTGACCACCCCTACCCATTACCCACCCACCCATTAACACCGACCCCACAACCTCCTCCTCACCCCATCCTCATTTCACCTCCCCCACCCCACCCCTCAACCTTTTCCCCACCTCCTTCTTCCCAAACCCTCCCCAACGTCTTCCCCACCCCCAACCTCCACTCCAATCCCCGCGACATAGTAAAGCCATAGCAACATGGCCGCCGTACCAGCAGCCTAAGCAGCGTCACTTCAGCATTTTGCCGCGCACTCTAGACAACAAAAATCTATGGCTATGGCTTTACTATGTCGCGGGGATTGGAGTCGAGGTTGGGGGTGGGGAAGACGTTGGGGAGGGTTTGGGGTGGGAAGGAGGTGGGGAAAAGGTTGAGGGGTGGGGGTGGGGGAGGTGGGGTGAGGAGGAGGTTGGGGTCGGGTTTGTGGGTGGGTAAGGGGTAGGGGTGGTCAGTGCCAGTGTTAAGTTACATCCAAGGTGCCAATTAAGTCCTCTCCCGATCCTAAGCAATGTTACGTAAATCTATCTATTTATCTATCTATCTATCTACCTATCTATCTATCTCTCTATCTATATCTATCTATCTATCTACCTATCTATCTACCTCTCTATCTATATCTATCTATCTATATCTATCTATCTATACCTATCTATATCTACCTCTCTATCTCTATCTATCTATCTATCTATCTATCTATCTACCTATCTATCAACCTCTATCTATATCTATCTATCTATCTGTCTATGTGTCTACCAATCTACAAATTTTTGCTTGAATTTGTTTAATATGAGAGGGAATGGATGCTGCTGCTGCTGGGACTGAGTGATGAAGCAAATGATAGAATTACAGAAGCCATGAAGAGTTTTCTGGAAAAGATGTGGTGTGCAAGAAATAGGGAATTGGAAGATTTGTAATGGATACTGCTTGTGTTTTTTATTTTTACAGGGTGTGCCGATACGAAGGCCTGACTCTCCAACGGGTCACCTGTACAGCAAGAGCAAGAGTGTGGGCTGGTGTAAACAAAGCCCCGCATGTGTGTGTGTGTGTGTGTGTGTGTGTCGCCTATTGTCTTTATTAACATTCCGACCTGCCCTCCCTCCTGACCCTCACACCTTCCTCAGTGCCGATGACAGAACGACGAACTGACAACACCCGCTACACTGACGTGGCTGTGGAGGCCCCTAACACACTCCACAAGAGGAAGCAGCACGGTGTTGGGGCTGTGTGGAGACAAAAAGGAAACAGAAAGAAGAATGGTAAAGTTGGCAAAGGTGTTCCTCGCACAGTGCTGGGAAAAAAGGGCACAAATGTCTGAATAAGTGTTGATAAGTGGCTTTATTTCAGATTAGGAAATAACATAACACTGAAAAGGAAGGTGTGTGAATAAGAAGAAGGGAGGAAGGAGAGGAGGACCTAAGAAGCGATACAAAGCGTTACAGGTCAAAAGAAGAAGAAGAATCAACAAAGCCAGTCAACAAAAATCAAGAATCAAGAATAAGAAAAAAGTGGGAGGCGTTACAAAGGCAATCCCACACCTACTACTGGATTGGACTGGACTAGACTGGAACATGCACTGTGAGGCTGTTGTTGTCCTGAGCGGTGGGAGGCAGAAGGAGAAGGAGAGTGTGACGCATCAGATTGTCAGGTAAAGGTTCGTTTTAGTACCGTCCTGTATCTCATTATCTACTTTATGAAACATCATTATCTCTTCATATATCATTTTTCAAACCTTCAACAGTCATGAAAATGCTTTCAAAACCCAATTCAAGGACTTTTTTTTGGATAAGATTGAGCTGTTTTTAGCAAGCCTGCGGCTGGCGGCACGATGCACTACATATTGAGGTGTGACCCAACTGTGAGAGAGCTGATTCTCAAGAATCACGACAAGCTAAAATTAGAATGGGGAATATACACAGTGAGAGACAGATACCATGCAATTATATGCTATCACTGTCAGAGATACGGCCATCTTGAGGCCAACTGTACTGCCAAGACCAGTGGAGACGCCCCAAATTGTTTCAAATGCGCTGGCAATCATAAATCACAGGAGTGCACCATGGCTGAGAAGAAATGCATAAATTGTGTGAGGTACAAGAAGCCTGAAATCAGCCACTCAGCGAATGACCAGTGTTGTGTAGTTCTCCAGACTGAAATTGAGAGAATTCGTAACATGACCGATCATGGCTATTAATTGGTGTCTGTACTCAAAGATAAATTGTGTATGATGAATGTTCAGTGTGCTGGAAATAACTGTCGAATATTTAATTGTGATACTATAATGAAAATAGCGGACATGAACACTGAACTAGTTGTTATATGTGATATTATTCGTAAAAGAAATTAAGACACTCACTCACTCACTACAATGTTTGAGAATAAGTGCACTGAAGACTATTATTGAGGCTAACGTTGAAATTGTTGACGGCCCTCGTAGAGCACTGCATCAGCGGCGGAGTAGGACATGAAACCTCATCAGGAGCGGTAATTATGGTAATCGCGCCTCCAATACGATACGCCTCCATATTATACTTAAGGGACGAAATACATGTCCCTTAACTATAATATGAAGGCGGAAAAACTTAAAAGTAAACAAAAAGTGGTAAAGGTAGTGAAAAGACATACATACGTGCGATGTGTTATGATGGCGGCCATTGGGAAGTGAGCAGTGTTGCCAACGATCCGGTTAGCGATGGTACATTTAGTTAGCCATTAGCCCACGCATGTGAGACCAGGTCCACCACGCGTGGTTATTTTTTTTTTAGAACACACACCTTTACCCAAAGGCTTTTGTGAAGGTTTGGGCCGGGTATAGTATTAGGTAAAGCTGCGTGTTCTAAAAAAAAAATAAACACGTGTGGTGGACCTGGCCTCACATGCGTGGGCTAATTGCTAACTAAGCGTACCATCGCTAACCAGATCGTTGGCAACACTGCTCACTTCCCAATGGCCGCCACCAAAACACAGCACACATATGTATAATATGCTTTTTCACTACCTTTACCACTTTTTCTTTACTTTTAAGTTTTTCTGCCTTCTTATTATGGTTAAGGGACATGTATTTCCTCCCTTAACTATAATACGGAGGCGTAATATCGTATTTTGGAGGCGCGTAGTGATTCTCAATAATTACCCTTTTTTTTACTCTTGGTAAAATTCTAGTGTTTGCCCATACTCCCCCCTCCCCCCCATACAAGCCTGGGGACCTGGTAGGAACACGGGGTTTCAGGTGGGGGACACAAAATCCGTCGCAATTGCGAATTTTTTAGTGGTGGGGGTAAAAACTCCCTAGATCTAGGGAAACTCCCTAAATTTAGGGATTTTTCCTCACACCACTACTTAAATGAGCGTTTGCAACAAATTTAGTGTTTCCCACACGGAAACCACGCACTCACTGGATCCCCAAGCTTGTTTTGGGAGGGAAGCGTAGTGAACCCACCAAACGATGCTCACCCCACCATCTGGCGTGGCGCCGGAGGCCATCTGCGCTCACATAAACTGCCTACACCACACTCATGCCCTCTCTCTCTAGTAGGTTGTCATCTCATTGCATGGTTTCTGTCCTCCAAGTAGAGTCCGTGGCAGCAAACACAGTGTATCTTCATTGTTTATCACTGACACAAGCAAAACCACCGGCTAGCAGTGATCCATCCAATGCCACACCTTAAACAGTACTGCGGGTTCTAGAGCAAGTGAAGGCTCTCGAACCTCCTACCCGAGCTGTTTGAACACGTTGATCCTTACTGACTGCATTTTGAATCTGCTTCACGGGTTCGTATTCCCACGACGACTCCACTCTGCATTATTCAACTTCTTTCAATAGAAGACCATCACAATAGGAAGTACACGACTCCAGACTGGAGGCTGCAGAACGCTTAACCTCAGACCTTGCTATCATATCCGATTGGGGCAGAAGGAACCTTGTGTCCTTCAATGCCTCAAAAACTCAATTTCTCCACCTATCAACTTGACACAATCTTCCAAACACCTATCCCCTATTCTTCGACAACACTCAGGTATCACCATCTTCAACACTAAACATCCTCGGTCTATCCTTAACTCAAAATCTCAACTGGAAACTTCACATCTCCTCTCTCACTAAATCAGCTTCCTCGAGGTTGGGCGTTCTGTATCATCTCCACCAGTTCTTTTCCCCCGTACAGTTGCTATCCATACACAGGGGCCTTGTCCGCCCTCGTGTGGAGTATGCATCTCACGTGGGGGGGCTCCACTCACACAGCTCTTCTGGACAGAGTGGAGTCTAAGGCTCTTTGTCTCATCAGCTCTCCTCCTCCTACTGATAGTCTTCTACCTCTTAAATTCCTTCACGATGTTGCCTCTCTTTCTATCTTCTATCGATATTTCCACGCTGACTGCTCTTCTGAACTTGCTAACTGCATGCCTCCCCCCCTCCCGCGGCCCCGCTGCACACGACTTTCTACTCATGCTCATCCCTATACTGTCCAAACCCCTTATGCAAGAGTTAACCAGCATCTTCACTCTTTCATCCCTCACGCTGGTAAACTCTGGAAAAATCTTCCTTCATCTGTATTTCCTCCTGCCTATGACTTGAACTCTTCCAAGAAAAGGGTATCAGGACACCTCTCCTCCCAAAATTGACCTCTCTTTCAGCCACCTCTTTTGATTCTTTTTCAGGAGCAGCGAGTAGCGGGCTTTTTTTATTATTGTTTCCTCTTTTTTGTGCCCTTGAGCTGTCTCCTTTGTAAAAAAAAAAAAAAAAAATTGACTCCGCGCCTCCAGAATACAATAATACGCCTCTATATATAACATAGTTAAAAACAAAATACATGTCTCTCAACCATAATATGAAGGCGGAAGTACTTAAAAGTCAAGAAGCCGAATTAATCCCCTTCCCCCAACGATCTTGGGGGACCCGCGGGAAGTTGGGGTATTTGGGTGGGGGAGCATATTTAAACTACTCCAACCAAACTTTACGACCTGCTAATGGGGGGGCCTTGCCCCCCTCGACCCCCCTGCTAACCAAGGGGGGGATGTGCCCCCCCCCTGGACCCCTCCCCTTCTTAATGTATCCTAACCAAACTTTACGACCTAACAGCTAAGTGAGGGACATTGAACACAAATAACCTGCGTTCGAACCTGCTTCACGCGTTTGTACATGATACCAAACCTGCTTCACGCGTTCGTACATGCTACCAGTAAGTGAATACATAGTCGTATATGACGGTTGCAAGATTCCTATGATGTAAATTATTTACCGTTTAGATGCTTCATTATGACCTTAATACTGTAACGGGGGGCTTCACCCCCTTCAAACCCCCCTTTGGTATGGAGAGTGAGTGAAATTGCGTGGTTTCCGTACTACGTTGTAAAAAACCTGGAATGTATGAAATTCCCCTACATCTAAGTAATTGTAAGGAATTTCCCTACATCTAGGGTATTTTTCAACCCCCATAGCTCAAAAACTATGCATTTGCGACGCATTTCATGTTTACCACCACATTTCCTGAAGTCGCAATGGCCCCCTAGCCAATTATGGTTGCAAGGGGTGAGTATGGGCAAACACTAGAATAATACCTTACTCCTGAAAATAGGGGATAATGTTTACAAAAGCGCGTCACCTCCTCTGGTGCTGGCCACGGCGACGGTGGTGCTGTCGCCGTGGCCGTAAAATAGCTTGTAGAGGGCTTATGTACACGTACACGTATGTAGAGTGAGGGAGCATATTTAAACTACTCCAACCAAACGTTACGACCTGCTAACGGGGGGGCTGTGCCCCCCCTGGATCCCCCCTACATGCGTATGCGACTTATTTCTGCGAGGAGGTATTTCTCGCAACACCGGCTGCGCCGCGGCCGTCACCAGAGCAAACTTGTTATTTATATGCAAATACCGCGAATTTTATCATGGAGCATGAATATAACCTAACCTTACCTAACCTAAAAAAAAAAACTGCAAACTATTTTGCGGCTGCGGCGACGGCACCACCGTCACCACAGCCAGCACCAGAGGAGGCAACGCGCTTTCGTAAACATTATCCCCCATTTTCAAGAGTAAAGCATTTCCATGACTCTTGAAGGTCCAACAAGAGGTAGGTTTCTATTGAAAAATAAATATTCACTTCATTCAGTGGGGAGAGAGAGAGAGAACGTTATTTCAAAAATGCGTAAACCAAACTCACGTAAATCGAGAGTTACCTGTATATAGTTTTTTTTATTGTGTATGTTGTGTGCACGTTGTCTGTATAGCCGCACAACACACTTGGCCGTGGACTGCGGGGCACTGGGGCTGCCAGGTTGGCAGTGGGGCCCAGCGGGGGGCTGTATTGTTATGGGTATAGGTAAAATTGTGCCAATCTCGCATTGGTAGACGAACTTTTTTTTTTTTTTTTAGGGGAGAGGGTAGTTTTTGGGGTGTTATGAAAAAAAATCTGATAACTGTTTCTGTCACAAATCATTAAATGATTGACTTTTCAATGCCGCAGCTACGTCGCAAAATAACTTTCGGAGAGAGATGTTTAAATTGCTTACAGTTTTGTACATTTCACTCGCTGCTCACAATGATTACAAGTGGACAAACTAGAACAAAACCAGGCAAACTAATGTTTTCCTGCCGTGTATCCCACCACTCATGGTAAACAGCACAGCGACTTATTTCTGCGAGGAGGTATTTCTTGTAACACCGGCATTGCCTGCCGCTGCCATACCCGTCCCGGGCTGCGTAGTATTTCCGAGCCCCACACATGCTTAACTGGGGCTTAGCCCCCTCGACCCCCATAGGCTGTGTCAGTACCGGCACTAACAAACACTTGGCCATTTTCCATTATATTGACGTCCTGGATTGATGCATAAGACTATCTTGTGGTATAAATACGTTCTTCACTTAAATGTAAACCACAAGGAGGAAACTATTTCATGAGGTGGGCTGAAAAAAACTACATTAGCCCAAGGATAGGACAACAGGGTGTCCCACAGGGTTCTGTCCTATCTCCCACTCTTTTTCTGTTGTTCATTGATGATCTTCTTTCCAAAACGAACTGTCCTATCCATTCCTACGCCAATGATTCCACTCTGCATTACTCAACTTCTTTTAATAGAAGACCCACCCTTCAGGAACTTAACGACTCAAGGCTGGAGGCTGCAGAACGCTTAGCCTCAGACCTTACTATTACTTCCGATTGGGGCAAGAAGAACCTGGTGTCCTTCAACGCCTCAAAAACACAGTTTCTCCACCTATCCACTCGACACAATCTTCCAAACAACTATCCCCTATTCTTTGACAACACCCAGCTATCACCTTCCTCAACACTAAACATCCTCGGTCTATCCTTAACTCAAAATCTCAACTGGAAATTTCATATCTCATCTCTTACTAAATCAGCTTCCTCGAGGCTGGGCGTTCTGTACCATCTCCGCCAGTTCTTCTCCCCTGCACAGTTGCTGTCCATATACAGGGGCCTTGTCCGCCCTCGTATGGAGTATGCATCTCATGTGTGGGGGGGCTCCACTCACACAGCTCTTCTGGACAGAGTGGAGGCTAAGGCTCTTCGTCTCATCAACTCTCCTCCTCATACTGATAGTCTTCTACCTCTTAAATTCCGCCGCAATGTTGCCTCTCTTTCTATCTTCTATCGATATTTCCACGCTGACTGCTCTTCTGAACTTGCTAACTGCATGCCTCCCTCCCGCGGCCCGCTGCACTCGACTTTCTACTCATGTTCATCCCTATACTGTCCAAACCCCTTATGCAAGAGTTAACCAGCATCTTCACTCTTTCATCCCTCACGTTGGTAAACTCTACGACTTGAACGCTTTCAAGAGGAGGGTATCAGGACACCTCTCCTCCCGTATTTGATCTTCCTGTCGGCCACCTCTTTTGTTTCTTTTTTAGGAGCAGCGAGTAGCGGGCTTTTTTTTATTATTGTTTTTTTTGTGTGTGTGTGCCCTTGAGCTGCCTCCTTTGTTGTTAAAAAAAAAAAAAAAAAAAAAACAGATACAGGGATGAGGGCCAGCAGGTGCCCAGCAGACTCTATTATACTTACCAGGAGTGAGTGGTTCATGAGGTGGGCTGAGGCAGACTACACTAACCCAAGGATAGGACAAGAGATACAGGGCCAGCAGACTACACTAACCCAAGGATAGGACAAGAGATACAGGGCCAGCAGACTACACTAACCCAAGGATAGGACAACAGATACAGGGCCAGCAGACTACACTAACCCAAGGATAGGACAACAGATACAGGGCCAGCAGACTACACTAACCCAAGGATAGGACAACAGATACAGGGCCAGCAGACTACACTAACCCAAGGATAGGACAACAGATACAGGGCCAGCAGACTACACTAACCCAAGGATAGGACAACAGATACAGGGCCAGCAGACTACACTAACCCAAGGATAGGACAACAGATACAGGGCCAGCAGACTACACTAACCCAAGGATAGGACAACAGATACAGGGCCAGCAGACTACACTAACCCAAGGATAGGACAACAGATAGATAGATAGATAGATATTTATTGACCACAAATGTACATAAAACCAAAACATCATACATAAATCGGAAGTTATTTGAGAATGTTAATTTCGTTAATATAACCACATTTCTAATTTGTAGTCCACATTCAGCACTTCCGTAAAATCTTTATATAATCACTAAAATATACACAGCTCTGGTGTCGTTACTGGCGTAAAAATAGTTTTAAAAAATTAAAACTTTACAAATTTTGATAATTATATGAAACTACTTATATCTAGAAATTTATAAAATACACTATGATAAAAACGAAAAAACAGAGGAACCCTAAAAGATGACGAATTCTCTAAAATAAATATACTAAAATGTTAATAGCCTGGACATGTTAAGAAAACGCTCTAAGATAAGAAAATCTAAAAAAGAAAAACCTAAAGCAAAGGAACGTTAAAACAGAGCAAATAAAAGTTAAAAGCAGAACAAATAAAAGCCTGACTAAAGGCATGACATTTGGTACACAAACAGAACTATGCGATAGAACAATGACATAAGATTTACCTGACTAAAAAGACAGACTTACAGAACTAAGACAATAAACGAAAGACAGTTTCAATGGCGTATTGACAACATACAAACGACCATGACTCCAGTGTTCAGGAAGACAATATCAATGATATGTAGTAAGTAAGAAATGAACAATTCTTGCTGCGACATGTGCATCTTTTGTCATAAGCTCCTGCCATGTTGCAAAGTGGTGGTGTTCTCGCAATGGCTGTGTGAGGGCGCAAGACTCCACCACGTGTAGTTCAGTCTGCACCTCCTCACACGGGCAAAGCCGCTCTTCCAGGGGAAGGCGCCCCCTGCCTCGCCTATTCCACCGACCAGTCTCCATAGCTAAATCATGCCCGCACACACGTAACTTTGTAAACGATGTTCTATGTAATTCATTAAAAAACTTTCGTGTCAAATATAAGTTGTGGACAGTAAAATCAGGATTTAGGGATATATACATATGTCGTTCTTCTAGAAGAATTAGATGCTGCAACAGATTCTTTTAGGGCACTAATCGCCTCACCAACATCATCTATTTCTTGAGAAATAAGATCAGAAATAAACCTGCCTGTTGGTACATTGGCTTCCATCATGAGTCTTACTGCGTGTGACCATGGGTCGTCATTTATTTCTCACCGCTCCCTCCACATGCACCGGAAAAATTTACGTTGTCTACCAATAACAAGGGCTCGTAGGGGCGGCAGTCCTAGTTCTAAATAACATAGGTCATTGCAGGTTGTCATACGCACACCCAATAGTTGCTTGATACCCCAGTTATACAGTTTTACAACTGGCTTTAGATCACCATTCAACCACAACTCACACCCATAGAGTACGGTCGACATCAGCGCGGCATCAAACACTCGTCTCTTTACATAAAACGGGGTATCGTTGTTCTTCTTTACAAATGAGGCGAACTTTAAAATATGGCACATTCGCGTCTGTGCGTGAGCAGCAATAGCTGATGAGACGGACCCGTCGCTGGTGAATACACTTCCCAAGTATGTATAGCGGTCACACCATTCCACTGACATGTCGCCCACACGTAACGTCCCGCGCTCATCATAATTCACGTTAACAGCAAAAAACTTTGTTTTCTTAACATTTACTTTCATACCATAATCACTGCAATACTGACAGAGTATGGAAAGCTTATGGCGCATGGTTTCCCTTGACGTGGAGAGCAAGACAGTGTCATCCATCAGCACCAACGTGTGCAGCCACAACAGAAACCCGTCCCGCCCGCAATTCTCTTTTAATAGCTTGACCAAATCATTAATAAACAAAACAAATAAAATGCAAGAGGTGGGGGAGCCCTGGCGCACACCCAAGGTGGCGGTGAGGACAGCCGCGCCAAGGACGCTGTGGGTGACGCGGTACATGGCGACCAGAGCAGCCAGCATTACCGCACCACACCCCAGACGCCGTAACACGCCCATCAGTGTAGCACGCGGGACACGGTCGTACGCCTGTGAGAAATCTACAAATGTCACAAATAACGGAAATTTCTTTCTTCTAGCAATGTCAAGCAATATTCTTAACGTCACAATGTGTTCAATGCATCCTCGCTTGGGCTGGGTGCCAGCCTGCTCTCTATACGGGGAAAACCATTGCATCAATCGGTTACACAGCACCATGTCATATATTTTTGCAATTATGTTCATCACATTAATGCCGCGATAATTACTCGGGAGTAGTGGGTCGCCACGCTTGAGAATTGTAAATAGTCTTGCCAGACGCCACGATGACGGGTAACTGCCTGAGATAAAAATAGTGTTGAATAAAGTAGTGATTGATAAAAGCCACTGCATCGGTAACACTTTAAAAATCCCTGGACACAAACCATCCGGGCCGCTCGCCTTGTCTACTTTGAGTTTATTTATGCTGTGTTCCACCTCAACCACTGATATTTCACTGTCTAAAATAGGAATTGTCACAGGAGTGGTGAAAGCATCAACATCAAGATCAGTCACATCAGGGGGGTTTAACAACTCTTCAAAAAATAATTTAAACTCTTCATCATCTGGACACCTGTTGTTATCATTGGTGTTTCTGTATTCTCCTCTCCAGTCAATAGCTTGCCATACACGCTTATCGTCATTATCACGGAGCAGTCTGTCCCATCTGTTTGTCATTGCATCCACAACATTACCATGATTATCATTATAACTTGTTTTACTGCATTTGTATAGCGTGTTCGCGATTTCATCGGCATATCTGTCAACATGGCCATCAGCACTCAACACAGGCACATCACGCTGGGTGAGCACGGTATGAAATTCTTCAACATTTAAATCACAAAATTTCGTAGGTCGGTTAACCAAGGCATTATTTGATGTAGTGTACATTGTAGCGTGGTCACCCAGGTGCTGCGCGCAGACACACAGGTCCGTAACGTTGACACTCGGGGGAGACACAGACACAGATATAGGAGCGTGGTCAGACGGTAAGGATATGTCTTGCCACACACAAAACTCACTCAAATACTGAACCACACAGGTTGAAGCAATACATACGTCCAACTCAGATTTCCACTCTGTTGTTTTCTTGAAAGTCAATTTACTCGGGAAGTATTGCGTGGGTGTCTTGAGATTATTGATAACAATGAGTTTCTCGTCTGAGCATAGAGTGGCGAGAGTCCTCGTGTTATCGTTGGCATTCCTTATAGGATCAGGGATGTGTGGGTAGGTGTACAGGTGTGCGTTGGGAGCATTGAGTGTCCAGGGCAGGGCACGCACACTCTCACCGAACCTGGTATTCATGTCGCCCATGATCACAAACTTAGTACCCGGCCTGGCAGACTTGATCCTTTCCTGCATAGCACCAAACTGTGTTGGGCTGAAGTATGGCGAGTCAGGGGGCGGCACGTACACAAATCCCAACAGCACGCCCGGCAGGCAATGAAGGCGCAGCCACACCTGATCAGCAGCACTGGTATCCACCGCCAGCACCGCGGGGTGCAGCGCACGGCGGACCAGCACTACCGTGCCGCCCCGCCACCCGCCCCCACTGACACTGCTCTTGTAGGACACGTACCCAGGGAGGGAGATGCGGGAGTTCGTCTTTATCTCGTTAAATCCAATCACATCATATTGATATAAAAAGTTACTTACACAGATCTTTTCTAATTTTGTACTAACTCCATTAATATTCCATGATTAAATTTTCAAGTCGTACATTTGTGGTCTACTTAAAAATACGAAGCATTCCAGCCATCAATAACTACATCGTCACGATATAATTTTCTTTCTCTCGGGTCTAATCTAATCGCACACCCAACGTTCTCTGGCCGGTTCTTCTCCAAGTTTTCTGCCTCCCTTAAACTCTTCCAGTCGTTACAGACGCTGGGGTGGACATCCTTCTTGATGTAGATTCTCTGATATGCTGCTCCTCCTTCCTTTAACTTAGATGCTTTCCTCAGGACACCGTCACGAGCTTCCCTGGATTCAACTTCAACAAGAATGGGCCTTTTTCTGTTGACGTCTGCTGGCCCTGTTGATACAGGGCCAGCAGACTACACTAACCCAAGGATAGGACAACAGATACAGGGCCAGCAGACTACACTAACCCAAGGATAGGACAACAGATACAGGGCCAGCAGACTACACTAACCCAAGGATAGGACAACAGATACAGGGCCAGCAGACTACACTAACCCAAGGATAGCACAACAGATACAGGACCGGCAGACACTGTTATAGTTACCGGGAGCGAGTGGTTCAAAAACTATTCTTGGTCGGTTGATCCCCGTGGATTTCTGACCATGTCCGTTATGTCCAAAATCCATTATGAGGGGGTCCGTTATATCCAGGGTTTACTGTATATACAAAGTTAACAGCTTGCACTCAATATGGTATTAATGTAACGATATATATTTTTTTTACTCTGTTGGTGGGTAATAATTGAAAAAAAACATTCACGCACTTTTGCACTATACAGGTTTTGGATCCCAGTCTATACACTGAAACAACTCCTAGCACCACCTCGCTCTCCACAGGTTTCCGAGCCAGGTCCGCCGCGTACAAGCTCATCCAACTCAACACCAAGTATGAATTCCTACAAAAGTCTCGCGTGTGCATCGACCTGTGCGCGGCGCCTAGCTCGTGGATGCAGGTGGCCAAGAAGCACATGCCGGTGTCGTCCATCATCGCGGGTGTGGATCTCTTCCCCATCAACCCCATACCAGGGACGCTCTCCATTGTGGGCGACATCACCACAGAGAAGGTGCGCCAGGAACTGAAGTCCACGCTCAAGACATGGAAGGCTGACCTGGTGCTTCATGATGTCGCGCTGGTGAGTGGTGATATTATTCATTTATTTGTTTATTTATGTATCAAAGGAATTAGCTCAGGGGCAACAATATATCAGTCCACAAAAAGGCTTGCTAAGATTGGTGGCTGTTGTGGTGAGTGTGTGTTGAGTGACTGTGAATAAAAGCTTCATATTCTCAGACACTTTTGACTCGCGACCAATATTTACCAAGGCCATAAGGGAGACTAGGCAGTGTTTTTCACATTGAGACAGTGCAGAAGCCTTGTCAAACTATCACTAGGCTCATAAAACTACCCATGGCAATACTAACACCACAACCTCTATGAAAGCCTTGTCAAACTATCACTAGGCTCATAAAACTACCCATGGCAATACCAACATCACAACCTCTATGAAAGCCTTGTCAAACTATCACTAGGCTCATGAAACTACCCATGGCAATACCAACACCACAACCTCTATGAAAGCCTTGTCAAACTATCACTAGGCTCATAACACTACCCATGGCAATACCAACACCACAACCTCTATGAAAGCCTTGTCAAACTATCACTAGGCTCATAACACTACCCATGGCAATACCAACACCACAACCTCTATGAAAGCCTTGTCAAACTATCACTAGGCTCATAACACTACCCATGGCAATACCAGCACCACAACCTCTATGAAAGCCTTGTCAAACTATCACTAGGCACATAAAACTACCCATGGCAATACGAACACCACAACCTCTATGAAAGCCTTGTCAAACTATCACTAGGCTCATAACACTACTACCCATGGCAATACTAACACCACAACCTCTATGAAAGCCTTGTCACTAGGCTCATAACACTACTACCCATGGCAATACTAACACCACAACCTCTATGAAAGCCTTATCAAACTATCAGCTCATAACACTACCCATGGCAATACCAACACCACAACCTCTATGAAAGCCTTGTCAAACTATCACTAGGCTCATAAAACTACTACCCATGGCAATACCAACACCACAACCTCTATGAAAGCCTTGTCAAACTATCACTAGCCTTATGAAGCAACCAATGGAAATACTCACAACCTCTACAGATTCTTACCAAATACCCACAACCTCTACAAAAGCCATACCAAATACTCACAACCTCTATGAAAGCCTTATCAAATGTAGGTGTGTAAGTGTTTGAGGATACGGATCAAAGTCTCACATTCATAAAGATTAGATTTACTGAAGGAGAAGACTTATGGTACTGTATAACTTTCTCAGGAGCTAGTACCCTACATAAGCTAACTAACCTTCTGTGTCCCTTCCCTTCAGGCCAGAAGACTTATGGTACTGTATAACTTTCTCAGAAGCTAGTACCCTACATAAGCTAACTAACCTTCTGTGTCCCTTCCCTTCAGGCCAGAAGACTTATGGTACTGTATAACTTTCTCAGGAGCTAGTACCCTACATAAGCTAACTAACCTTCTGTGTCCCTTCCCTTCAGGCCAGAAGACTTATGGTACTGTATAACTTTCTCAGGAGCTAGTACCCTACATAAGCTAACTAACCTTCTGTGTCCCTTCCCTTCAGGCCAGAAGACTTATGGTACTGTATAACTTTCTCAGGAGCTAGTACCCTACATAAGCTAACTAACCTTCTGTGTCCCTTTCCTTCAGGCCAGAAGACTTATGGTACTGTATAACTTTCTCAGGAGCTAGTACCCTACATAAGCTAACTAACCTTCTGTGTCCCTTCCCTTCAGGCCAGAAGACTTATGGTACTGTATAACTTTCTCAGGAGCTAGTACCTACATAAGCTAACTAACCTTCTGTGTCCCTTCCCTTCAGGCCAGAAGACTTATGGTACTGTATAACTTTCTCAGGAGCTAGTACCCTACATAAGCTAACTAACCTTCTGTGTCCCTTCCCTTCAGGCCAGAAGACTTATGGTACTGTATAACTTTCTCAGGAGCTAGTACCCTACATAAGCTAACTAACCTTCTGTGTCCCTTCCCTTCAGGCCAGGGCCCGTATCCTCGACAACTATTAATACTAAACTTGGTATTAACTTTCGACTTTAGTATTAACTTCACTCTCAAAGTGTATCCTCAACAACTATTAGCCTAATACCTACTATTAACTTTGGTATTAACTTGGGAGTGCTGGCGAGGACTTCTAAACACTTAATAGTAAAGTTAATAGTGAATCCCAGACCCAGACCCATATCAACATGGCCACCGGACTTCCTCGCCCAGCCTGCCTCCGCAATTTAGAGTTTGATAGGACGCTTTGGAACTGTATAACGATGGTGAACTTGTCAAGACATACATATTAGACCGTGCAGGAATGGAGTATGTGACTGATTTGGTGAGAAGAGAGCTACAAGATCCAGTTCAAAGGGAGCATTCCCTCACCCCGGGGTTGAAAGTGATTTTGACTTAAAGATACTTGGCTACAGGAAAAATGCTGCAGTGTTCAAGTGATGAGTTTGGGGTAAGCCAGAGTAGTGTAAGCAGGATGATTGCGGAAACTCTGTCCGCCCTCAGTGACCCGTAGGTAGTCGGGAGGCTTATCCAGTCTCCCCTTGATAGAGTGGAGATCCGTGAAAAGCAAGCAGAATTCTACCAACTTGCCGGTGTTGTGGGAGTGATAGACTGCACCGGTAAAGATTCGTATTAGGTCCGTGCCAGTATCTCATAGTCTACTTTATGAAACCTCAGTATCTCTTCATATATCTTTTCTACAAACCTTCAACAGTCATGGAAACGCTTTGAAAATCCAATTGAAGGACTTTTATTTTACTCTTGAAAATAGGGGATAAGGTAGCAAACTATGGGATAACAGGAAGCATATACCAATGGATATCAGGTTTTCTAAAAGAGAGAAAGCAGAGAGTTCACTTAAAGGGAGTATATTCTAAATGGAGTAAAGTAGTAAGTGGAGTTCCACAAGGCAGTGTGCTGGGACCAGTCCTTTTTGCCCTATATATTAATGACCTGCCAACGACCGTCAAATCAAGTCTTTATCTATTTGCGGATGACACAAAAGTGTACAGGAGGATCGCATCACTACAGGACCAGTGCTTACTGCAGGAAGACCTAGAACACCTCATGAAGTGGTCGGAAGATAATCTGCTGCCTTTTCATCCGGAGAAGTGCATACACCTCAAAATACACAGCAGGCATCGAGCTACAAGGGACACATCATACTATCTCGGAGGGGAAGGGCCAGGTAGACAAGAGGTTAAGAAGGTTGCGAGAGAAAGACCTGGGAATTACTACTGACGAACTTTTGTCATTTGAAGGTCACATGTCCGAAAAAGTCAACAGAGCCAATCAGGTAATGGGGCTAATACGACGTACATTTGCTGCTCTGGATGTTACTACTTTTAGATGTCTCTTCAAGTCCATGGTAAGACCTCATCTGGAATATGCACAATCTGTTTGGTCTCCCTTCAAGAAGAAGGACATCTGCACAGTTGAAAATGTTTTGAGGAGAGCCTCTAAGTTGGTACCAGGGATGAAAAATCTTTCATATGAAGATCGTCTGAAACAGCTAGATATGCCAACAATGGCATACAGACGAGCAAGGGGGGATATGATTGAGGTATATAAAATCCTCAATGGAAAATATGATGAGGAGGTAACCATACATTTGGAGAGGCACACAGGACCAACACGAGGAAACAACTTGAAACTTAGTAAGACTAGATCTAGGACTCAGAAGAGGCAAATGTTTTTCAGCTGCAGAGTTGTGGACGCCTGGAATAGTCTTCCTAATGATGTCATAGAGGCAGTGAGCATAGCATCCTTTGAAAAGCGATTGGACAAGTTTTGGGCGGATCAACCAATCAAGTACAATTGGGAGGAGAAATTAATAACCACCAGTGCCCACCACCGTAGTGTAAGTTTAAACAGTGACGACACAGAGGATCTGGATATAGAGGCCTAGTAGGCCTGCGTCCAGTATTTCCATAAGGTTCCGTGAGGTAAGGTAAGGTTTACAAAAGCGCGTCGCCTCCTCTGCTGGCCGCGGCGACGCTGCAGCCGCCGCAGCTGCAAAATAGCTCGCAGAGGGCTTAGGGTCGGGGAGCATATTTAAACTACTCCAACCGAACTTTACGACCTACTAACGGGGGGGCTGCGCCCCCCTCGACCCCCCCTTCTAACCAGGGACCCCCCCCTTATATGTAACTTATTTCAGCGAGGAGGTATTTCTCGCAACACCCGCTGCAACGTCGCCGCGGCCAGCAGAGGAGGCGACACGCTTTCGTAAACATTATCCCCTATTTTCAAGAGTAAAAAAAAAGTCCTTGAATTGGATTTTCAAAGCGTTTCCATGACTGTTGAAGGTTTGTAGAAAAGATATATGAAGAGATACTGAGGTTTCATAAGGTAGGTAATGAGATACTGGCACGGACCTAAAACGAATCTTAACCGACTGCACCCATGTGAAAATAATGGCACCAAAGGAAAACGATGTAGTTTATGTCAACAGAAAAAAAAAAACAGCTTGAACATACAATTAGTGTTTGATGCCTTTGTTATTGATTAAAATGTGAAATATTTGAGTTAAGGAAAACAAAACATGGGAAAAAAACTTTTATTTGTAGCAGAAAGGTACACACATGCAAATGAAAAAGATGACATTAAAATTGCATTAAAATGTAATTTAGAATATGATTTATAATTATTGTTGCTTTAAAATCAAGTTAGAAAACAAATTACTCCTGCCGGTTATTCGTATTGAGATAATGGTGGTAAAAAAGCTTGTTAGAGACGTCTGCCAGTGTGAGGGAGGAGGAACGAAAGGTCGAGGTGACCACATCGTGAACATCATGACTTATAAGTGAAGTAAAACGAGGTTACTTGGTTTCTGTTTACAAAGTTCCAAGTGGAAAAACAACTTTATTGTGAATTCAGTGTATACTTTTCTGGAGTATTGTGTTTACTGAGTGAATTGGTGACCAATCTGTTGCTATTTGTGTCTTGCTTGAAGATATTCATCATTGGATTCGAAGCTATGGTATTAATGTGCAATAGTCATCATAACAAAATACGTAGTAATTAATTTTATATGTCAACCTATTTATTTTCATGAGATCATGGTATGACCACTGAAAAACATAGCTTTTTTATCTTGGCTCCATTACAAATTCAGTATATAATTACTCTATTAGTGGAATCTAGTTTTCAGCATCTTTTATTATTATGCCAATATTCTAAGCACTCAGCTTGCAAACATGCTTAGGTTTATGTTGTCAGTTTGGGTCGGACTTATGTGAACACTTTACCAAGTGACCTAAGATTACTCAATGCTAGCAAAGCTATGGTATTAACGTGCAATGGTCATCATACCAAAATACGTAGTAATTAATTATATATGTCAACCTAATTATTTTCATGAGATCATGGTATGACCGCTGAAAACATAGCTTTTTTATCTTGGCTCCATTACAAATTCAGTATATAATTATTCATATATTCAATAAAGTAGTGGAATCCAGTTTTCAGCATCTTTTATTATTATGCCAATATTCTAAACACTCAGCTTGCAAACACGCTTAGGTTTATGTTGTCAGCTTGGGTCGGACTTAGGTGAACACTTTACCAAGTGACCTAAGATTACTCAATGCTACCATATAGGTATACTACATCTTTGATTGTGAGTTCATCAGAGAGCACTGGAGAGCAGCATGAGTCTAATTAGGTGCTAATGAATATCCTGCCTGCATCACAGACTACATAAAATGCAAATATGATCGGTGCCTAAAGGTGTTATAAGCTAATGCTCATCTCCGTAACATTGGCCCTTGAGCCTGTGGTGGGAGGGAGCCCATTACCCCGGGACACAGGGCCAGTGTGACATCCGGGTTACCACAGTTTCCCCAGGTAGTCATTTATCAACCAGCCCGAGAGGGAGGATGATCAGCTGGGTGAGCTGCACGCCGACTGCCCGGGCCGGGATTCGAACCCGGGCCCACGTAGAAGCCAGGCATGCTGACCACTAGACCACGGAGGCGTATTGGAGCCCAATCTCAAGTGAACCCCCTCACAATGGCACACAATTTTTTTTCTGGTAAATTTTGTGCTTTGAATGAATTTGCTAACCATTTCTGTCAAAAAACAGCAGAGATTATTTTTCACCCCTTCCACCCTAACCTCCTCAGTAATAAAAAAAAAAGTGAAAATCATAGCCTTGAGGCAGTAATATTCAGCCCCAGCATCAAAAAATTATGCTGCTGCCCTTTGAAAGGCATCTCTTAACTCCGATGAAGTAGGTGGTGACTGTGGTGGAGCAGCTTCATTGTCATCCCTTGCAGTGGCAGGTATCATTGGGCCAGCAGATGATGAAACAGTGGCTGGTGTCATAGGGCCAGCAGATGATGAAGCAGTGGCAGGTGTCATTGGGCCAGCAGATGATGAAGTAGTGGCTGGTGTCATAGGGCCAGCAGATATTGAAGCAGTGGCTGTTGCCGGAGCAGCTAATGGTATCTTTTCCACAAGTAATGAACAATGTGCTGGGATGGTCTCTAGCAATACTGATAAAGTGTGTATCTACAAAGAATATGAATTTAAGGGGAGGACTCCCCTTCTGGCTGCCGACCCGAGAGGTGTCTTGATAACTCCTCGAACCTCTTTCTTCTCAATTTCTGCAACATTCGCGGTCTTCGCTCTAATTTTCATTCTGTGGAACATCATCTCTCCTCCTCTAAACCTCACCTTCTCTTCCTTACCGAAACACAGGTTTCTGAGGCTACTGACAGCAATCTCTACTCTGTTCCCTCCTACTATCTCTATCCTAAATTTCAATCCAAAGCTGGATGTTGCGCCTACGTGCGCAACGACATCACTTGCTCTCGTGCCCACGACCTTGACTCTTCTGAATTTTCCACCATCTGGCTAAGACTTCATTGTCATTCTATTACTAAATACATCTGTGCTGTTTATCTCTCACCTAACTCTACCAACTATGTAAAATTCTTTGACTATTTGAATTCTAAAGTGGAGCACATCTTGACCCACTCTCCCTTCGCTGAAATCTCCATCCTAGGAGATTTCAATGTTCACCACCAGCTTTGGCTTTCATCCTCTTTCACTGACCATCCTGGTGAACAAGCCTACAACTTTGCTATCCTCAATGACCTAGAGCAGTTGGTCCAGCACCCTACACGTATTCCCGACCGTCTTGGAGACCGGCCCAACATTCTAGACCTCTTCCTTACCTCAAACCCTTCTGCTTATTCTGTCAAACTGTTCTCTCTGTTGGGCTCCTCCGATCACAATCTTATTTCTACATCCTGTCCTATTGCTCCTGTACACCCTCTGGACCCACCGAAGAGGCGATGCTTCTGGCATTTTGCTTCAGCTCGGTGGGACGACCTGAGGATGTACTTTTCCGATTTCCCGTGGAATGATTATTGCTTCCAGGATAGAGACCCCTCTGTGTGTGCTCAGCGCATCACAGAGGTGATTGTCTCTGGAATGGAGGCATACATTCCTTGTTCTTTCTCTACTCCTCACGCTAAAAAGTCTTGGTTTAATCACGCTTGTTCTCGCGCTGTCAATGATAGAGAGGTAGCTCACAAAAGGTACCAGAGCCTTCAAACTAATGCTAATTATGAACTTTACATTTCTGCCCGAAATCGTGCCAAATCTATTCTCCGACTAACCAAAAATTCTTTCATTAATAGAAAATGTCAAAACCTTGCTTTCTCTAACTCTTCCCGTGACTTCTGGCATCTAGCCAAAAACATCTCCTCCAACTTCACCTTCATCTTTCCTTCCACTCCTCAGTCCGAATGGCAACACTGCCGTCTCATCTATCTCTAAGGCTGAACTCTTCTCTCAAACTTTTTCTAAAAACTCCACTCTGGACGATTCTGGGCATATTCCTCCTACTCATCCCCCCTCTGACTCCTTTATGCCTGTTATAAAGATTCTTCAAAATGATGTTTTTTATGCCCTCTCTGGCCTCAATCCTCAGAAGGCTTATGGACCTGATGGAGTGCCTCCTATTGTCCTTAAAAACTGTGCCTCCGTGCTGTCACCCTGCCTGGTCAAACTCTTTCGCCTCTGCCTGTCAACATCTACCTTTCCTTCTTGCTGGAAGTATGCCTTCATACAGCCTGTACCTAAGAAGGGTGACCGCTCCAATCCCTCAAACTACCGTCCTATAGCTTTACTTTCTTGTCTATCCAAAGCTTTTGAATCAATCCTTAACCGGAAGATTCAAAAGCACCTTTCCACTTCTGACCTTCTATCTGATCGCCAGTATGGGTTCCGCAAGGGGCGTTCTACTGGTGATCTCCTAGCCTTCTTAACTGACCCTTGGTCATCCTCTCTTAGCCGTTTCGGTGAAACTTTTGCTATTGCGCTGGACATATCAAAAGCTTTTGATAGGGTCTGGCACAAATCTTTGCTTTCTAAACTACCCTCCTATGGCTTCTATCCTTCTCTCTGTACCTTTATCTCCAGTTTCCTTTCTGACCGTTCTATTTCTGCCGTGGTAGACGGTCACTGTTCTTCCCTTAAATCTATTAACAGTGGTGTCCCACAGGGTTCTGTCCTATCTCCCACTCTTTTTCTGTTGTTCATTGATGAACAACAGATTCCACTCTGCATTACTCAACTTCTTTTAATAGAAGACCCACCCTTCAGGAACTTAACGACTCAAGGCTGGAGGCTGCAGAACGCTTAGCCTCAGACCTTACTATTATTTCCGATTGGGGCAAGAAGAACCTGGTGTCCTTCAACGCCTCAAAAACACAGTTTCTCCACCTATCCACTCGACACAATCTTCCAAACAATTATCCCCTATTCTTTGACAACACCCAGCTATCACCTTCCTCAACACTAAACATCCTCGGTCTATCCTTAACTCAAAATCTCAACTGGAAACTTCATATCTCATCTCTTACTAAATCAGCTTCCTCGAGGCTGGGCGTTCTGTACCGTCTCCGCCAGTTCTTCTCCCCTGCACAGTTGCTGTCCATATACAGGGGCCTTGTCCGCCCTCGTATGGAGTATGCATCTCGTGTGGGGGGGCTCCACTCACACAGCTCTTCTAGACAGAGTGGAGGCTAAGGCTCTTCGTCTCATCAGCTCTCCTCCTCATACTGATAGTCTTCTACCTCTTAAATTCCGCCGCCATGTTGCCTCTCTTTCTATCTTCTATCGATATTTCCACGCTGACTGCTCTTCTGAACTTGCTAACTGCATGCCTCCCCCCCTCCCGCGGCCCCGCTGCACTCGACTTTCTACTCATGCTCATCCCTATACTGTCCAAACCCCTTATGCAAGAGTTAACCAGCATCTTCACTCTTTCATCCCTCACGCTGGTAAACTCTGGAACAATCTTCCTTCATCTGTATTTCCTCCTGCCTACGACTTAAACTCTTTCAAGAGGAGGGTATCAGGACACCTCTCCTCCCGTATATGATCTTCCTTTCGGCCACCTCTTTTGTATCTTTTTAGAAGCAGCGAGTTGCGGGCTTTTTTTATTATTGTTTTCTTTTTTTGTGTGCCCTTGAGCTGCCTCCTTTGTTGTAAAAAAAAAAAAAAAAAAAGTTTTTGCCAAAAACATACAGGCCAGTCAATATTTCACTGCTGCTTGACTGTTGCTGCTGTCCTATCCCTAGCACATCATGTCAATGCTGAATGGCTCTGGTACCCCTTCAAATACATGAGACGAGCAGCCTATGATGTCATACACCAGTTCATCTACCACAGTTAATGTCATAGTTATATAGGCAGGCGCCTGCATATCTGTGGTGCCACATGTGTGGGGCACTCAGGTGCTGGGGAAAATGTCATTGTTATGATGGGGCAGGGGTAAACCAGTGTATGCTGTGAGGCCTTGGTGGAAGTTCCTGCCTGAACTGTGCAGCTAATCCCCATACAGTGAGGGCCTTTTTACTCCCTCAGGGCTGTGCAGCTGAGAGAGTGGTGTACATGAGTGTGAGTGTGTGAGTAAGTGTGTGCCTGTCTTGGCTAAAACCCTTCACTGGGGGAAGACAACCAAGGTATTTAGATAGATTGATAGTCATTGACAGATGAACATTAAAAAAAATTCTATATCAAATATGCAGTTCACTGCTATGAACTTATTAAGTTTAAGCTGAAATAAAGGCATTGTGGACAGTATAGCTGCATTCTGTGAGCACATAAAAAACTAACTAATATATGTTTTACATTTAAAGACATAACAACTAAAAAAAATTACCAGTCTGCCGCTGCTCATTCTTGCACTTGGCAATGCAAGGCTTTGATTTTTGTTGTACGTTGTACCAACGCCTCTCACAGTCATCCTGCGTACGGGGTCCACTTCCAGGGAAGGCACTGTCAGGGTATAAATGTGCAGCAAGTTTCTTAATTGTTTCACTATGGCATGCTTTTTATTTCCCATAACTTCTCCAATAACATTTAATACATGCTGTGATGGAAAGCTAAATCAGTACCAGTATTTTATTGACATCCATCATAAGACATTAACTTTTTAGTTGTTATGAACATGGCCATAAATACTACTTTTCATTACCTACTTTTCTAAAATGCTTTTCTCTAAGTAGGATGATATTACACAATACAGCTATACAAAAAAATTCAAAGCATTAATCTTAATTCCATTCTTTTGAGTACTTTTAACCTAACATTATATCACCAGAAACTGTTTGACCAATGCTATCAAAATAATATTTTAATCTTACTTTACCATTCTCATCAAATCTACCTATTCCGATATAGTCTTTACATAAAATACTTGTAAAAGTGTTGAGAGTCTGGCATGCCCAACCCCCCCCAAAAACAAAAAAATTCTAAATAAGGAATAAATAAAATAACAGGTAAATATGACTTGACTCTCTTATACTAACCCCCTTTCCACCCTAACAAACTTGGGGACCTACCATGTTAGGTTAGGACGTGCTAGGTTGGACAGGTTTAGCAGGAGTTGGTTTAGTTATGTTAGATTGTTGAGGGAGTGGGGGTTGCAGCAGAAATGGTCATGATGATGCTATTCACATGGAGCAGTAGGAAAAAGTATGTCCTGTTTGGAAACTCTGTGGTTGTGTTTGTATACAAAAATACCCATTTGACGAGGTTAGGTTAGTTTGCAAGTTACTTGAATCATGGATATGTGAATATGTAACAAAAAAATAAAAGCGTTAACCTTAATTTCATTATCTTGAGTACATTCCAATGTAACATTATATCACCATAATCTGTTTGACCAAAGCTATAAATATACTATTTTAATCTTAATTACTTTACCATTCTCACGAAACCTACCTATTCCCATATAGTCTTGACATAAAGTACTTGTAAAAGTGTCCACAGTCTGGCATGCCTAGCATCCCCCCCAATAAAAATAAATAAACAAATAAAAATAAATAAAGAATAAAAAAAGGGCAAATATGCCTTAACTATCTATACCAACCCCCTCTTCCCCCCCAACAAACTTGGCATGTTAAGTTAGGATGTGTTCGGCAGGACAGGGCAGGTTTGGCACTTGGTGACCTACCATGTTAGGTTAGGATGTGTTAGGTTGGACAGGTTTAGCAGGAGTTGGTTTAGTTATGTTAGATTGTTGAGGGAGTGGGGGTTGCAGCAGAAATGGTCATGATGATGCTATTCACGTGAAGCAGTAGGAAAAAGTATGTTCTGTTTGGAAACTCTGTGGTTGTGTTTGTATACAAAAATACCCATTTGACGAGGTTAGGTTTGTTTGCAAGTTACTTGAATCATGAATATGTGAATATGTAACAAAAAAATAAAAGCATTAACCTTAATTTCATTATCTTGAGTACATTCCAATCTAACATTATATCACCATAATCTGTTTGACCAATGCTATAAATATACTATTTTAATCTTACTTTACCATTCTCACAAAACCTAGTCTTGACATAAAGTACTTGTAAAAGTGTTCATAGTCTGGCATGCCTAGCTTCCCCCCCCCCCCAAATAAAAAAAAATAATAAACAAATAAAAATGAATAAAGAATAAAAACAGGCCAAATATGCCTTAACTATCTATACCAACCCCCTCTTCCCCCCCCAACAAACTTGGCATGTTAAGTTAGGATGTGCTCGGTAGGACGGGGCAGGTTTGGCATGGTTAGGTTTAGTTATGTTAGGTTGTTGAGGGAGAGGGGGTTGTGGCAGAAATGGTCATAATGAAACTATTCAGATACAGAATAAAAAGGTATGCTCTGTTTGGAAGGTCAGTGGTTGTGTTATTATGCAAAAAATACCCAATTGATTAGGTTAGGTTAGTTTGTAAGCTAATTGAACAATGAATATGTGATTACTAACCTTGTTACAGCTTCTGCCACTTCAGTCCACGCTCTCTTCTTATCCTCAGGGGTGATACTCTTCCCATAACACCCTCTGATTATACGTATTTTTTCTTGAATTTGATGTAAGAAGACCGTTTCATCTGGCGACCAATTAAACTTACTCCTTTTCTGCGCTGGTTCCCCGGCCCGTAGATGTGCTCATTGGGGCAGATGATGTGGTTATGGTGCGGTAATTTCAGCAGAGCAAGTCGTGACGCAGGCGGGGAGATACGGGTATTGACGAGTGACGGAGTAAAAGCAGCCTTTGAGGCTGCTTCCATCTGCCACAAAACTCAGTATTTTCTTGTGTTTGCCATTTATTATGTTTCTGTTGTACATTTATACATCTTTTCTTTATTATTCTTTTGAAATATATACTTAATTCATGTCGGATGTTTACGTTTTGCACGGAGGCGTCTTTAGCAACGAGCCCGCCATAAAGAAGAAGAAGAAGATAATAGTAGCCAGGATTTGCTAATACCTACACTCAAAGTTGACGAGGATAGCTTTTACTCTTAATAATTTGAAACTATTAACTTTGATAGTAACTTTAAGAGTAAAAGTTAATAGCTCTCGAGGATACGGGCCCAGAAGACTTATGGCACTATATAACTTTCTCAGGAGCTAGTACCCTACATAAGCTAACTAACCTTCTGTGTCCCTTCCCTTCAGGCCAGAAGACTTATGGCACTATATAACTTTCTCAGGAGCTAGTACCCTACATAAGCTAACTAACCTTCTGTGTCCCTTCCCTTCAGGCCAGAAGACTTATGGTACTGTATAACTTTCTCAGGAGCTAGTACCCTACATAAGCTAACTAACTTTCTGTGTCCCTTTCCTTCAGGCCAGAAGACTTATGGTACTGTACAACTTTCTCAGGAGCTAGTACCCTACATAAGCTAACTAACCTTCTGTGTCCCTTTCCTTCAGGCCAGAAGACTTTTGGCACTATATAACTTTCTCAGGAGCTAGTACCCTACATAAGCTAACTAACTTTCTGTGTCCCTTCCCTTCAGGCCAGAACTGGCTGCATGACGCCTAGTACCAGCAGAACCTCCTGGTCCTGCACTCCTTCCAGCTGGCCCATGAGTTCCTGCAGAAGGGTTCGTCACCAAGGTCTTCAGGTCCAAAGGTTACTTCGTCCTCGAGTACATCTTCAGGAAGCTTTTTAAGAGGGTGAGAAGATGTGGGTTGTTGTGTTCTATTGCAATAAATGAAAAAGAACTATGAAGATGTTTATTTGTTTTTATTTTATTATATTGCAGTGAATGAGAAAGAACTAAAAGAAAAAAGGGAACTGTTCCTTATTTTGAAGAGGGCAAAATATGTTTTTCTCTTGTTTTTATTGCAGTAAATTAGGCTTGTAAATCTTGTCCTAACCTCCTCCTCCTCCTTATCATCTTCATTTTCAGCCTTTTCCATTGCAGTACATTTTCTAACACAATTCATGTTTTAACCCGTACAGTGTTGCTTTATAGGAGTGAAACAGGTCATGTGGGGTTGGATTTTGGCCAAATAATATTATTGTCTTATAAAATTGAAAAAAAATAGCTGATTTGAACGATATAAATGCGATATATGTGTGTTCCCTGTAAGCTGTCGTTTTCTGTGAGTCCTTTCACGCGTGGCACCAATACTCCAGTGGTGGTGCGTAAGACGAAACATGTAGACCAGTACTATGTAACTTCCGCTTCTTATTTATTATTCCCGACACACTGTGAATGCTTCTTCCATGACTATATATTGTTTAGTTTGAGTTTCTTGTAAAATATATCTGAGGATTGTTTGTCTAGCCTTTCTATAGTCATATCATAGTACCAAATTTATCACGCTCGTACAGACTATATTTTCTCTATGTGTATATAGGTAGCACAATATTATCCCTTCATTGCACAAGCATAACATGTTTTGTAACACCAACAACAAAAAAATTACACACAGCTGCCCAAATAACCCATTATACGAATTTTATGTTTTTTTATGTTGGTACTCCTGCATACCACAGCCCGCCCGCCCTCGCCCGCCAGCTGATCACATACCCCAAACATTTTCCCATTTACTACGTAGCTTCCGCGTCTTTGCATTTGCTGCCGACCAATTTGGTATTGCTCTGCTACTGTACAATTTACATAACATCCCAATTTTACAAGTATATCTAAGAGGTAATTGTGTATTACCTCTGGACTGTAGCATATCCCATGAAAATCTGTATGGCTGGGAAACTGATGACTCAGGTTCCGAGCCAGGAATGAATACAAAGGAGAAACAGACAGCAACAACCCTGTTGGGCCCAACGAGGCTGCCTGTATAGCTAACACTGCACTGCACAGGACAACACGTGCTAACAGCGAGGGTGTAGCAGCGTGTCTGGCTATCATGACTCATTGCTGGGCCAACCCGCCAACCCGGCGCCTCACGCCCCAGGGCTGCCAACACAACCGACGATGACTGTACGCATGAACACAAAATATATTGAAATTGCTATTCAAGTTGGAATGATATAAAAATAGCTGATCTACTGAACAGTATTTTGAGTATATTGATAAGTAATTATGACACCACTGACATATTTTTATAAATATACCTATTTTTTCAATAAATCATTCGTGGTCATGGATACATTCTATGTAATAGACCACAGCAATACAATAAAAATGAGAGTGAGCTTTCAAAATCATATTTAGGCATAGAAAAGACATCTTGAACCATTTCTACAGGTTTAGGTGCCATGAAGTAAAAGAAAACGATGATCGTATATATACGTACTAAACACTTTCCCTCCCGAACGTATATATACGTACTAAACACTTTACGGGTTAATGTTTTGCAGCTCTGCTTGGATGACGACAGCACCAAAAACCTCACCACCCAGACCATCATCCAGAACTGCAAGGACATCGAGCAAGGCCTTGGGGAGGAGGGACCTGCGGCAGCCACTCACGTGGAGGAAGAATCTCAAGGTATGCCACACACATGCTTCATCCACTTATACCACATTCAAGATTTCTCCACCTGTACATTTACTTATACACTTAACCTGGTAGCAGCGGGGGTCATGTTTCTTAATGGTCCCTCTAAGCGAGAAAAACAAGAAAAAAATCATCACTCACACAATCCCTTTCATGATATATATCAAAGCATTTGTGATCAGTTTATGTATCATCTATTTTGGGCGGTTTATATGTAGTGCGGCGACGGACTGATGAACGAGCCTCCCATAACCCACTTAGCCAGTGGGGTACCTCTTTGGCCGACTCGGTAAGGAGTGGCTCTCCCGTCACGCTGGTCGCGGGTTCAATCCCAGGCAGCCGGGGAATACCCTCACTTTGTCTTGATTAATTTCTCGTGTGTTTCGATACACGCAGAGGTCGTGTTGGGAAACAGAAAAAGAGAAAATAAAAGCCCGGGGCATTACATATATCATGGCACAAATTTGGCCCGTCGCTGCTACACGGTAAAGCCACAAATTTGGCCCGTCACTGCTACACGGTTAAACATACTTATATTAGGTTTTACATACTTATACATATTTAAATACACTTATAGATACTAATATACACTTATACATACTTTTTACACTTATACCAGATGCAAGGTTTCTCCACTTAACCCTCTGAGTACCGCGCTATGGCGAGAAAACTAGTACACCCCATACCGCACTATGTGCAAAAAAAATTTTTTTTTTCTTTCAAAACACTCGAATCTATCCCAAAACCATAAAAAATGTTGTCATTCCCCTTTCCGTAGCTTAGAAGTGTACCCCCTTCATCTCACCCGCAGCCCCGCCCCACCCGTCCAGCCCCGCTCAGCCGAGAGCGAGTTCATGCGGCTGTGCCCGCCACTCCGTTTCAGCGCGGTTTTGTAGTTCCACACTTTTTACACTCAGTGCATCATGGAACAATTATATTTCAAGAAATAAGACCGGTTTTGAAAATTATAAAATGACGATACGGTATCGTCACCCGTATGGGAAGCAACATTTTGTTTTTGGCAGAGGGTGGTAAGCTGTCCTGAACTTTTCCTTTGTTTTCACTATGTGGCGTATCCCATAGGATCACGAGAACCTGGGAGAGGCTAGCCCAACTCTCTAGCTATCACGTGATACCCGGCTGGTCTTCGGGGAATCAAAACTTTTCGCGAAATAAGACCGAGTGTAAGGGTAACTCAGTGACGATGTGGTATCGTCACCCGTACTGGCAGTAACATCCAGTGGTGACGATACCGTATCGTCATCGGTACTCAGAGGGTTAATTCCACTTGTTAGTTTGCCTTCATTTTAACAATGTCTGTCTATCTCTCCATATAGATTCTGAGTTCCAAACGTTTTCCTTTAGCAAATATAATTAAATGATGATATTTATGATTGTGTAAATGTCACTTTATCCATTTTTCTCCTTCCCTCCAGGCCGAGATGAAGAAACTAGAGGAGGCAACCGCAGCAACAGAGGCAATGGGAGAGGCTGAAACAGAGAAGACCGAGGAGGAGGAAGAGGAGGAGGACAAACAGATCCTGGAGATGAAGGTGAGATGGGAAGCACTGAAGGAGGGAAGAGAGGAAGGAAAGAAGTGAGGGTGAGAGAGAGGAACTGATGGAGGTAGGGAAGAGGAAGGGAAGAGAGGAAGAATGAGAACAAGAGAAGTAGGAGGAAGGGAGAGAGAGAAGAGGTGAAGGAGTAAGAGGTGGAAACAGAAGACAGAGGAGGAGGAGGAGGAGAAGTACAAGGAAGGTAGACTCAAACTTGTACAATAACACACTTGAAAGTATTGCCCACCACCGTGACACTAATATATTGTTTTAAGCTGCTCCTACATTGCCTTTCTATACAAGACCTTACTGTAGTTGAATTTAAATGCATATACTGCTTGATTCTTTGCCTACAGTGTCATTCTATACAAGATTTCACTGTAGTTAGATTTAAATTTATTGTTTTCTGCTATGTCAACGATGCCTTACTGTATAAGACATTTCTACAGTTGAATTTAAACACACATACTATTTTATTTTACTCCCACATTGCCTTTCCATACAAAACTTACTACACTGTGACCAATATACAAACTAATAATGATAAAATGTCCATTATTTTTATAGTGAAGCAAGTAGCTCAAAGGGATGATAACAGCAATAAACAAATAAGTAAGTAATACCAGTCACTCCTCTCTCTCACTCCCTCCAGACTGAAATAGCCCAGGAGGAGAAGCGGGCTCGGAAACGCAAGCTCCAGGAGAAGAAGAAACTGGAGGAGAAGCTTCGTCTCAAGTCGGTCATCCTGGGCGACACCGGGCCAATTGAGACAGGTGGGGACGAACTCTTCAGCCTCGAGGAGCTGTCACAGGTGAGGCCCGGGGTAACCTTGATCTTGGCGTGGTTTTGAAGGTTGATTGGTAGTGTGGCAAGATAGGGTGTCCAGTGCAGATGTAGCTAACAGATGTGGAGTAGAGGACCTGGAAACAGTGCTCAGAAGGGAAAGACTCCGATGGTTTGGACATGTAAAGAGAGCAGGGGAGGATACAGTGCTGGGAGTTTTAGTAGAGGACCTGGAAACAGTGCTCAGAAGGGAAAGACTGATGGTTTGGACATGTAAAGAGAGCAGGGGAGGATATAGTGCTGGGAGTTTTAGTAGAGGACCTGGAAACAGTGCTCAGAAGGGAAAGACTCCGATGGTTTGGACATGTAAAGAGAGCAGGGGAAGATACATTGCTGAGTGTTGTGGAGAAATTGGAGGTAGAAGGAAGGAGATCAGTTGGTAGACCTAGGAAAACGTGGAGAAGGTGTATACAGGAAGACTTGGCACTGATGGGATTGGATGAGATTCGGGCAGAAGACAGAGCAGAATGAAGGAGAGCCATAAAGCGTCCAACCGCTCAGGAAGAGTGAAAACGGATGGTAAATGAAATGATGATGATGATGATGATTGGTAGTGTGGTTTGGGTGTGTGATTTTGTAGGGACGGGATGAGGGTGAGTGTTGGCTGTCGATAATGTTGGGGACAGCATGGTGAGGAGCAGAAAGACTCAGTTGGGGTGTGAGGGAGTGGTGTGGAGAGCTTGAGTGGCGCCAGAAGTGAGGAGGAAAGGTTGAGGAGAAGGCAGGAGAGCTTAAGGTTGGCAGCGTCCTGATCGTTCAGGGTGGTGGGAATGACTTAGAGAATGTAGGCACGGAGGACACGACAAGGGAGGTGGTAAAGGCAGTGGAGGGTAAGAATGTGAGCGTGGCAGTGGTTGGGGTTATGAGGCGCCCTAGAGAAAGGGAGACGTATGAGAGGGTGAGGCAGAGGACGAACGTTAGACTTCAGGAGGCACTGCTACAGTTGAAGGTGGAGTGGCTGAGGGGTAGGAGAGGGAGTGTCAGCTTCGTAGATCTGGATGGTGTTCTACGGGAAGGGCTGGACTTCAACATAGATGGGGTCCACCTGAACCAGTCAGGACTCTGGAGAATGGGCAGGAGGCTGAGGGAGTGGAGGAATGCTAGGTCCGTCCAGTGTGTGGATGCTTGAGGCGCTAGAGAGCAAGGAAGAGAAACCACCAACCAGGCAGTGAAGCGTATGAACTGTACGAACATTGGTTGTATGAATGTGAGAGGCTGGGGCACAGGTAAGCTGGATGACATGAGCAGGGAGCTGGATGAGTGGAAATTTGATCTGGTCGGTGTGACTGAGACTCACTTAAGGATGTGTGGATGGGGGAGTGTTTGTGATGATTGGGAAGGGCAGGAAGAAGCAGAACACACTTGGAGGCGTACGTAGCCTTACTCCTCAGGAAAAGTAAGTTGAAAGCATAACAGTAAAGGAAGCTTTTAATACGTATTTAACCCTGTATTAAATAAACTTGCAGAAACTGATGACATGGCAGGAATAAAAACCAGGATCTAAATTTATAAAATGTAGTAGTAGAGTATGTAGTAGACTGCAGGACCTGACAGGACACATCATTATCGTTTTTTAGGCGCGTAGATGAGCAAAAACATAAATCAATCATTCCGTTGCCGCTGGAGTGCGAACGAATATTTTTCCTTCAGACTTAGTTGTTCCTACCATTAATATTAATATTATTTACAAAATGAATTGCTTAATCTTCCTGTTGAAAAAAAGGGGCATTATATTGAACGTGTTGGCGGTCGAATTTCCAGACAGACATTTTTTTCCAGGCCAAAAAACAAGAGAGTTAAGTGTAAGAGTTGCAGTTTTCAATCTCCTTGGTATCTTAATAAATTTAATTAAAAAAACTTGATGAATTAGTGAAAAATGGAATGGTAGTTTCTGATTGGTATGGAGGGAGAGATAAGAGAAAGGGCATTGCAAGGAAGAAGTGTGAGCATGGAGGTAAAGAGGGATTTGAGAAATACAATAATAGTACCAACCCTCACTTATGCAAGTGAAACGTGGGCCTGGAATGAAAGTCAGAGGTCTAGAGTGCAGGCAGTGAAAATGAGTTATTTGAGGAGTGCTTGTGGTGTGAGTAGAATGGATGGAATGATTAATGAAAGTGTGTATGAGCATTTTGGAATGTGTCACAGGGGTGAAGGGAAGAAGTGTGGAGTGGTGGAAGTGAAGCGACAGACCTTAAAGTGGTTTGGCCACATGGAGCGAATGGAGGAGAGTAAGATGACCAGAAGGATGTATGCGAGTGAGATAGAGGGAGGGAATGTTAGAGGACGACCTCCAGTGAAATGGAGGGATAGGGTGCAAGAGTATGTTAGGGAGAGGGGGGAAAGATCTTTGAGAAACTTTGAGCAGGCAAGGAGGGAGTGTCTGGATAGAGAAAGATGGAAGCTCTTCTGCCATGGCCATCCCCTGGTGGGAGCTCCTAGGAGCAGGCGTCAATGAAATGATGATGATGATGATAGTTTCTGATTTCTAATTACTTGATGCTCACTTACTCAGATGTTCCTTATTTTTACTATGTATAGCAGTACATTGTGAAAATGGCCAATTGCTTTTCATCAGTTTTTAGAGCCTTGTTCCCTGCAGTAAACTTTCCTGAAAGAATACATTTTAATTTGAAGTTGTCTGTAGCTACAGTATGTTTGATACATCAGTCTTAACTGCTTAAATGTGCTTATGTTTTACCATAATTTGATCATGATGACCTTCAAAGTTTTATTATGAGACACTTGCCATACTTTCAGTGTTACTGCTAAATACAATAACACATAAATTGTCCCTAATGTATGTCAGAGAGGCCTCAGAATTACCCTAAAAACTGTGTGCTTCTCTCGCCTCCAACCACCCAACATTTTGAGCTGGGCTAAGCCGCCAGTGTTTCAAGGTCCTGTATATGCCCCTGGGCCCCACCCCCCTGGGAGCCATTGATGAGTGGAGGAGGAGGAGGAGGGAAGGAAAGTTAGCTGGAGGAGAGAGAAGGGAAAGGAAGGGAAGAGGAGGGGGAGGAAAAGAGAGAGAGAGAGAGAGAGAGAGAGAGAATCACCAGACCACGAAACTAATCCCTCTTCTTTCTCCTCTTCCTCCTCCTCCTCCTCCTCATCCCCACAGCCGTACAAACAGACACACAAACGGACAACCCTTTGCTGGTGACCACGTGACCTTGACCCTGAGCGGCGTTGACCCTGCGGCGCTGCACACGGGGGACTTCCTGTGTGACCCTTTGCACCCCATACCTCTGACCTCCCAGATACAGGCGCGGATTGTGGTCTTCAACATTGCCGTGATGCTAATCAAGGGAGCCCAGGTGAGGGAGGAGGAGGAGGAGGGATGTGTGTGTGTGTGTGTGTGTGTGTATTTACCTAGTTGTAGTTTTACAGGGCCTGGGCTTTGGCTCGTGTGGTCCCGTCTCCGTATCTGCATTTATCCAACTTTTCCTTAAAGCTTTGCACTCTCCTTGCCAATACTACATCCTCACTTAGTCTGTTCCAAACCTCTATGTTTCTTTGTGTCTCTCAAGCATCTTCCTTTGCTCAATTTTTTACTGTGTCCTCTTGTGTTCCTGGTGTTTATTCCTTGTCGTAGCAGTAACTCCTCATTGTCTACTTCTTCCATTTTATTCCATAACTTATAAATTTGTATTAGGTCTCCCCTTTCTCTTCTTTGTTCCAGTGTTGGCAGGTCCATTTCCTTTGATCGTTCTTCATATGTCAATCCCTCCAGATCTGGAACCATTTTCGTTGCCATCCTTTGTATTCTTTCTAGTTTTTTTATGTGTTTCTTCTTGTGGGGAGACCACACTGCCTCCGCATATTCCAATTTTGGTCTAATCATAGTGGTTATTAACTTTTTCATCATATCCTTATCCATGTAGTGGAATGCTAATCCTATACATCTTACCATTCGATATGTATCACCGAATATCCTATTGACATGACTCTCAGGCTGTTGATTATCCTGTAGAACTTTCTTTAATATTTCTCCATCACCCATTCTATATGTCCATTTTGGTCTCCCTTCACTCTTTCCCATTTCCATTACATGACATTTCTTCACATTGAACTCCATCTCCCATTTCATACTCCAGTCCCAAATCTTACTCAGGTCATCTTGCAGAATTTCAGTCTTTACTGCAGTTTTGCATCGTCTGCAAACAGGCTCATGTAACTGTTTACTTTCTCTTGCATATCATTTATATGTACTAGGAAAAGTATTGGTGCCAATACCGATCCCTGAGGCACTCCACTATCTACAATTCTCCATTCTGATTTTATGTCCTTAACCACTGTTCTCATCTCTCTTCCCCTTAGGTAGCTTTCCATCCAGTCCTTCATTTTCCCTTTCAATCCTTTATTTTCTAGTTTCCACAGCAGTCTTGTGTGTGGAACTTTGTTGAACGTGTTCTTTAAGTCCAGATAAAAGCAATCAACCCACCCGTCCCTTTCCTGTATTTTATCTGTCACTCTTGAGTAAAAGCTCAGTAAATTTGTCACACATGATCACCCTTTTCTAAATCCATACTGTTTATTTGTGATTAAATTTTGCTCTTCTAGAAATTGCGTCCGTTGTTTCTTTCTCACTTTCTTACATATTTTACATAGTACTCTGGTCAATGATACTGGTCTGTAGTTCAGGGGTTCTTCCTTCCTTCCTTCCACTTTTGTATATGGGGACCACTTAAGTCCTCTGCCACTCCTTGGGCACTGTACCAGTCGTTATTGAGCATTTAATGATGTCATATATCGGTCCAACCAACTCATTTCTACATTCTTTCAATATATACCCTGAGACTCCATCCGGTCCTACAGCCTTCCTCTCTTCCAGCTCCCCCAACAACTCATATATCTCTTCTTTATTTACTGAGACTTCCATATGAACATTTATCTTGTTTTCTTGTGGCTTGTTCAATATTGATTCATTAGTAAAAACTTGCTGGAGCTTTTTGTTTAGTAACTCCGCCATGCCTTTAGGATCATCGATTGTCACATTCCTGTCGCTCAAGTGTTTCTCTTAGTTTAATCTTTCCATTTATGAATCTATAAAACAGTTTAGGTTGTTCCTTGCACTTTTCCACAATATATCCCTTCTCTTCTTCCTTCCTTATTTTCACGTATTCATTTCTCGCTGCCTTAAAATCTTTATTCCTTTGGTTTTTATTTCTTTTTAATCTTTTCCTTGCTTTGTCTCTTCTTTCTTTTGCCTCAGCACACCTTGCATTAAACCAGTCCTTTTTTCCCTTTTCTTTAGGTCTGGTACAAACTTCTTAACCTGTTTTATACGCCTCCATAAAAATATCATACTTTTCTTGCACTTCACTTGTTCCCATTAGCTCATCCCAGTCCAGCACTCCATAATATTTCCTGAGGTTTTCCACGTCTGCCTTCCTAACCTGTTTCTTTTATAGGATTCATCCTCTTCACTTCCTTCCTCTTCCGTTTCTATCTCTAGGATCACGTGGTCACTCTTTCCCAGAGGGCGTCCATACCTTAATTCATCCTTTCAAGTGCATTCCTTTTGTTAACACCAGGTCCAGTCTCGCCGGTTCATCATCACTTCTATATCTTGTGTTTTCCTTTACCTTTTGTGTGTGTGTGTGTGTGTGTGTGTGTATTTCAATCTGAGTGCGAGTGTGTTTATTTGTATTTTCTAAAGCTGTGTGCATGTGTGTGTGTGTGTGTGTGTATCTTCAGAAGCTGTACAAACAGTAAATTGATTAATTGGGTTTCCAACAACGTGATGGAAGAGACGTGTAAATACCAGTGGCCAACGTATTGGGGGAACCAAGGCCCCCCCGGGCGCAGGGTTTTGGGGGCGCCAAAATTGGATACCAGAATTTTGAATTGTAAAAAGTATAAAATAAAATAAAAAATTCTCCAGTTGAGTGTCAAGTGTGATTTTAGCTGCGCTGTTCCTATAAAGTACGCACCGTGTAGCCACTGTTTCCCTCTGCCTTTCTCACTGCCCTTGAGGTTGCTGGTGTTCCTCTGGCCTGACATTTGATAGCTACTTTTACCGAGGACTAACGGCCAGTGATCACTATACTGCCCCAGGTGCCAAGTTTTAAAGGTTCGCCACTGGTAAATACATTTCTTCTCGTAGAGTTTCCCGTTTTACTCTAACTCCAATCCATGTGTGTGTGTGTGTTACTCTCCTGTGCACTGAGGCAATGATCCACAGCCTAAAACAGTTAGGAAATGTGTTAAGGATGAAATAGGATGCTCGGAAACGGTAGTCTGAATTTTACGCTGAAAGATCCATCCTGCCGGGGGGGACTTGGAACGGATGGTGCGGCTCAGGACGGACTGTCAGGGGTGGAGGAAAGAATAGGAAGGGAGGGCAAGGGAAGGGAAAGGAATGGAGGGGAAAGGAAAGGGAAAAGAAGGGAAGGGAAAGGAAAGGAAAGGGAAGGGAAAGGAAAGGAAAGGAAGGGAAGGGAAGGGAAGGATAAGAGAGGAAGGGAAGGGAAAGGAAAGGAAAGGAAGGGATGGGAAAGGAAGGAAGGTAGAGAAGAGAGAAAATTAATTACAGGAAGGAAGGAAGGAAGGAAGGGAAGGGAAAGGAGAGGAAGGGAAGGATAAGAAAGGAAGGGAAGGGAAAGGAAGGAAGGAAGGGAAGGGAAAGGAAAGGAAAGGAAAGAAAAGAAAGGAAAGGAAGGGAAAGGAAGGAAGGAAGGGAAGGAAAGAAAAGGAAGGGAAGGATAAGAAAGGAAGGGAAGGGAAAGGAAAGGAAAGAAAAGAAAAGAAATGGAAGGGAAGGATAAGAAAGGAAGGAAGGAAGGGAAGGGAAAGGAAAGGAAAGAAAAGGAAGGGAAGGGAAAGGAAGGAAGGAAAGGAAGGGAAGGATAAAGGAAGGGAAGGGAAAGGAAGGAAGGAAGGGAAGGGAAAGGAAAGGAAAGAAAAGAAAAGGAAGGGAAGGATAAGAAAGGAAGGGAAGGGAAGGGAAAGGAAAGGAAAGAAAAGGATGGTAAAGATAAGAAAGGAAGGGAAGGGAAAGGAAGGAAGGTGGAGAGGAGAGAAAATTGAGTGCAGGAAGGAAGGAAGGAAGGGAAGGGAAAGGAAAGGAAAGGAAAGAAAAGAAAAGGAAGGGAAGGATAAGAAAGGAAAGGAAGGAAGGTAGAGAGGAGAGAAAATGAAGTGCAGGAAGGAAGGAAGAAAGGAAGAGAGGAAAGCTGATAAAGGGAGAAACAGGAAAGAAGGAAAGAGAACAAGAGAAAGTAATAATAACAACAGGATGCTCATGAGTCTGTTTGTCCACAGCTCCGGAAAACGACGAAAGGAAGAACCAAAGGAAGGAAGACCATCTCAGAAGACCCCAGAGTCAGCCCCTACAGTCCAAGAAATAGCTGAAACAAGTCCAACCAACCTTCCTTTCTTTCTGTTTCACGTTTCCTTTACCTTTGGCGAGGTGCCAAGGCGGTGGCGACCATGGACCCTCCCTGTCAACAGCCGTCCTCTGCCACACTGTGTCTGCCATCCATGTCTTGCAGCAGGCCAGCCATGAGTTTGATTCTTTGACATCCTCTTGCTCTTCTTCCTTCCAAGCAAGCACTCACTCTCTGGTCCTCAGCATATGACCCAGAAGCTTCACTTGTCGCCTTCTTATGCTTTTCATCAAGTGCCTGTCTGCTGCTGCTGCTGCTCTTTGTCATAAAAGTTAATTTGTCATTATCTTAGTTAGTTAGAGGTCCAGATAATTGTTGTAGCTAAACCCAAGACTCCTGTCCCTCCCTACCTTCCTTTCCCTTCCTCTCCCTCTCCACCTGTCTCCCAAGTTCCCAGTCTGCTGAGGTCCGGATAAATGTTGTATGGGCAAGACTCCTGTCCCTCCCTCTCTTTCAGTTCCCTTCCTTTCCAGTCTTTCTCTTTTCTTCCATTATCTCTCTCTCTCTCTCTCTCTCTCTCTCTCTCTCTCTCTCTCATCTTGCATAGCTCTCTCTCCCTTCTTTCATCTCCTCTCCCTTCAGCCATATTATCATCTTCCTTCTGATTTTTATCATTTTCTCTCTCCCTTTTCCATCTGGTTTCTTTCTTCTCTCATTTTCCATCTCTCTCTCTCTCTCTTCAAACCCATTGGAATAATAATAATAACGCACACTGCAATTCCATCTTTATTTATCAATAGAACAGCACACACACACAGGGGAGGTCATGTGGCTATCTATGGTGGGGTTGGGTTCCTTTTAGCTGTCTAAGAGGGCATGTGTCTGTAGGGGTTATAAACATCCTGTAGGGTGACATCCTGTTGACCCTGTGACCTGTAAGAGAGAGAGAGAGAGAGAGAGAGAGAGAGAGAGAGGGGGGGGGGGTCCTTTTATGCAGCTGGGGGGGTTGTCAACATACTGTGAGGGAACATCCTGTAGGGTCCTGTGGGCTGTGGTGAGAGAGAGAGAGAGAGAGAGAGAGAGAGAGAGAGAGAGAGAGAGAGAGAGAGAGAGAGAGAGAGAGAGAGAGAGATTGTCTTCTTCCTTTAACATCTCCAGGACTTCTTCAATCTCCCAGGTGATCTCCTCTCCTCCTCCTGACACTGCCACATCAAGAGGAAGGAGACCAGCTGGAAAACTTGGAGGCAGAGGAGGAGGAATATAAGGAGAGAGAGAAGGAAAGTGTGTGTGGAGGGACTCTATGTGTATATATGTATGTGTATGTATAAGGTTCCATAGGCTAGATCTTCCCCTGGCCTTCTATGGGGATATGGGGGTCAAATTATGCCCCCAATTCCCCACAGAAGGGTTCGGGGAGAAGCCAGTCTGTGGAACCTGATTGGACGTTGTTAAAATATATATTAATAAAGTTTTTGAAATTAAGAAATGTGTTTTTCTGTGTGTGTGTGTGTGAGAGAGAGAGAGAGAGAGAGAGAGAGAGAGAGAGAGAGAGAGAGAGAGAGAGAGAGAGAGAGAGAGAGAGAGAGAGAGAATTACTTCTTCTTCTCCTTCCTTCTTCTTCTGTTCCTCTTGTTATCTCTTCCTCCTCCTCCTCTTCTTCCTCCAAATCTGTGAATACAAATTTTTATTAATGGAAGGAAATGGAAGAGAGATTTAAGGAAGGAAGGAAGGAAATGGGTAGAAATTTGATGAATGGAGGAGGGGAAGAAGGAGGAGGAAGGGTAAGTAGAAGGAGAGGGAGAGAGGATAAAAGAAGGAAATGGGAGAGAAGGAGGAGGAGGAGGAGGAACATGAATTGGATTATAGGAAGGAGGAGGAGGAGGAAGGAGAGAGAACCAGAGAAGAAGGAAGAAGAGGAAGGAAGGAGGATAACGGAGAATAGAGAAAGATTTGATAGGAGTAGGAGGAAAAGAATGAACCTGGTCACCGATAGGACACACCAAAACACCCATAGGACACCACCAAAACCTGGTCACCCATAACACACTAAAGTCGGTTTCATTCATTGTGCATTGTTAGTTGTTATTACGTGAAGATTAACTTTCTTATTTTCAGTGACATTTGACTGATTGTATATATCAAGAACCCTCTAGCCCTCTTATATAAACCATAAGCAAGCTGATTTGCAAGCACACGAAAGACACTCCTGTATCAAACAGTATTGTCGGATCCAACGATTTAAAGCATTCCAAATACCTGCAATTCATGTCATGGCAGGTGCATAAAACGGCATCTGGCTCTCCAAGTGCCTTTACATACGGAATTTTGATAACTTATTGCACATGGGTAATATTTGAAGTAGCCTACAGCCACATTACAGTCAACAGTTATTAGTTACTATTCCATGTTATTTCCAATATTGACCATTATTTACATGCAGTAAACTATTAAAATACCCTTTATTTGCACTTGCAGAAACAGATGTCTTTTAGCCCCTTGACTGCAGATTTCCTACCAGAAAACCTCACCAAGCTACAGGAATGGAACACAAGGTGGGTGCTACAATTCAATGAAGAAAAATGTAAAGTCCTGCACCTTGGGAGGGGATATCCAGCACACCAATACCACATGGGAAACACTCCACTATCCACCACAGAGGCAGAGAAAGACCTGGGACTATATGTTACCAGGCTACCGTGAAGGGATATCCAGCACACCAATACCACATGGGAAACACTCCACTATTCACCACGGAGGCAGAGAAAGACCTGGGACTATATGTTACCAGGCTACCAGTGAAGGGATATCCAGCACACCAATACCACATGGGAAACACTCCACTATCCACCACAGAGGCAGAGAAAGACCTGGGACTATATGTTACCAGGCTACCAGTGAAGGGATATCCAGCACACCAACACCACATGGGAAACACTCAACTACCCACCACAGAGGCAGAGAAAGACCTGGGACTATATGTTACCAGGCTACCAGTGAAGGGATATCCAGCACACCAACACCACATGGGAAACACTCCACTATCCACCACAGAGGCAGAGAAAGACCTGGGACTATATGTTACCAGGCTACCAGTGAAGGGATATCCAGCACACTAATACCACATGGGAAACACTCCACTATCCACCACAGAGGCAGAGAAAGACCTGACACAATATGTTACCAGGCTACCAGTGAAGGGATATCCAGCATACCAATACCACATGGGAAACACTCCACTATCCACCACAGAGGCAGAGAAAGACCCGGGACTATATGTTACCAGGCTACCAGTGAAGGGATATCCAGCACACCAATACCACATGGGAAACACTCCACTATCCACCACAGAGGCAGAGAAAGACCTGGGACTATATGTTACCAGGCTACCAGTGAAGGGATATCCAGCATACCAATACCACATGGGAAACACTCCACTATCCACCACAGAGGCAGAGAAAGACCTGGGAGTGTATGTTACCAGGCTACCAGTGAAGGGATATCCAGCACACCAATACAACATGGGAAACACTCCACTATCCACCACAGAGGCAGAGAAAGACCTGGGACTATATGTTACCAGGCTACCAGTGAAAGACAAATCCGTGCCAATCAAAGTGGACGGGTTAATGCAGATTGCTACCACTATAACCAGCATGCCCAGGCCAGAGAATAAGAGAGAGTAAGAATAAGAGAGCCTTGCAAACTTGATCACAGAGAGTGAGTGGGTCATGCAAATTTATAGAGAAAGTCATAATTAGAATGAGACATACTTACAGAGGGAGAGAGGCATGAAATTCAAACTGATGCAGGAGGAGGAGGAAGAGGAGGAGGATGAAGAAATAATTGAAAGGAATGCAGGAGGAGAAGGAAAAGGAGGAGGATGAGGAGAGATAAACAGAAAAGCAGGCAAGAGGAGGAAACATGGAAACATGGAAATGCAGGCAACAGAAAGCCTATTGGCTCATTACGAGGTTGCCTGCTCACTCATGCACACTGACAGCAAGAAAAAAGCACCCATGAATAGCTATTAATTGGTGAGAAAGGAGGAAAGCTAAGTCTACTGCTGTCTACCCCAGGATGACTGAACTGCTGAGAAAAATGTTAAGCTAAGTCTACTGCTGTCCACCCCGGAATGACTGAACTGCTGAGAAAAATGTAAAGCTAAGTCTACTGCTGTCCACCCCGGGATGACTGAACTGCTGGGAAAAATGTAAAGCTAAGTCTACTGCTGTCCACCCCGGGATGACTGAACTGCTGGGAAAAATGTTAAGCTAAGTCTACTGCTGTCCACCCCGGGATGACTGAACTGCTGGGAAAAATGTTAAGCTAAGTCTACTGCTGTCCACCCCGGGATGACTGAACTGCTGGGAAAAATGTAAAGCTAAGTCTACTGCTGTCCACCCTGGGATGACTGAACTGCTGGGAAAAATGTTAAGCTAAGTCTGCTCCTGACCACCCAGGATGACTGAACTGCTGGGAAAAATGTAAAGCTAAGTCTACTGCTGTCCACCCTGGATGACTGAACTGCTGGGAAAATGTTAAGCTAAGTCTACTGCTGTCCACCCAGGATGACTGAACTGCTGGGAAAATGTAAAGCTAAGTCTACTGCTGTCCACCCCGGGATGACTGAACTGCTGGGAAAAATGTTAAGCTAAGTCTACTGCTGTCCACCCCGGGATGACTGAACTGCTGGGAAAAATGTAAAGCTAAGTCTACTGCTGTCCACCCCGGGATGACTGAAGTGCGGGGAAATCTGTTAAGCTAAGTCTACTGCTGTCCACCCAGGATGACTGAACTGCTGGGAAAAATGTAAAGCTAAGTCTACTGCTGTCCACCCCGGGATGACTGAACTGCTGGGAAAAATGTTAAGCTAAGTCTACTGCTGTCCACCCCGGGATGACTGAACTGCTAGGAAAAATGTAAAGCTAAGTCTACTGCTGTCCACCCTGGGATGACTGAACTGCTGGGAAAAATGTTGAGCTAAGTCTACTGCTGTCCACTCCGGGATGACTGAACTGCTGAGAAAAATGTTAAGCTAAGTCTACTGCTGTCCACCCCGGGATGACTGAACTGCTGGGAAAAATGTTAAGCTAAGTCTACTGCTGTCCACCCCGGGATGACTGAACTGCTGGGAAAAATGTAAAGCTAAGTCTACTGCTGTCCACCCTGGGATGACTGAACTGCTGAGAAAAATGTAAAGCTAAGTCTACTGCTGTCCACCCTGGGATGACTGAACTGCTGGGAAAAATGTTGAGCTAAGTCTACTGCTGTCCACCCCGGGATGACTGAACTGCTGGGAAAAATGTTGAGCTAAGTCTACTGGTGTCCACCCAGGATGACTGAACTGCTGGGAAAAATGTTAAGCTAAGTCTACTGCTGTCCACCCCGGGATGACTGAACTGCTGGGAAAAATGTTAAGCTAAGTCTACTGCTGTCCACCCCGGGATGACTGAACTGCTGGGAAAAATGTTGAGCTAAGTCTACTGCTGTCCACCCCGGGATGACTGAACTGCTGGGAAAAATGTAAAGCTAAGTCTACTGCTGTCCACCCCGGGATGACTGAACTGCTGGGAAAAATGTAAAGCTAAGTCTACTGCTGTCCACCCCGGGATGACTGAACTGCTGGGAAAAATGTTAAGCTAAGTCTACTGGTGTCCACCCCGGGATGACTGAACTGCTGGGAAAAATGTTAAGCTAAGTCTACTGGTGTAAAAAACAGGGTTGGTGATTTTTTTATTTTATAGCCTCTGCAAATTTTTCACGCCAACAGAAAAATCAATCTGGGCTTATCTTGAGGGGGCACAAGGGTTTGGACTCCCCTAATGGCATCATTGGCTGGCCAGCACACTCAGTCCATCTCCAGGGTACGGTGTGAGAGCTTCTTACCCCCACGAGCACTCCCTGTGGGGAAATACACACTTCTCAGCCACAGGACACTGGGTGAGGTGAGGAGGAAAAAAGTTGGAAAGTTTGGTTTAGTTGGCGCAATATCTGTGGTCATATGCCGGAGAGAGACAAAAGGGGAAGGAATTATAGGAGAAGGGAACAGACCCCAGGAGACGGAACACAACCCCCGATTAATACCTGGTACAGTCGCGGATAGAAGTGAAGACACAGATTTCAGTAACTTTCATTCACAGGCACTAAAGAGTTTTCCTTTTTCATTTGATTCACAAGCAATAAATTTGTAAAATACCTGATAAAACACTTGCTTATAGATAAAAGAAGGTAACAGTACTTTGTTGCAGGTGAAAATATCCATTTAATGCTAAAACAATTATCATGTCATTAATTTGACTTTGCTTTCTGGCAACTACCAATGGCTGATCTTTCCGCTATTTATATTACTATAATGTCCAACTCTTTTGATCAAACTGAAACATAAAATTAATAATCAAAGTTGATACTTGCACATGATTTTAACTCATATGATAAAATGATACTATTTGAGTGGGGAAGAACAATGGACGAAGATTTATGAAACGTTATCGTTCAGTGGAGGGAGAACTCCTTGGGATGACACACATCATCTTATAAAACTTATTATCAGCCTTATATATATATATATATATATATATATATATATATAAATATATATATATATATATATACATATATATATATATATATATATATATATATATATATATATATTAATAAAGGCGTGGCGGGCGCCATGGAAAATGATGCTACCATGTGGGGAACACCTTACGATGCTAGGCTACACACATCTTGCAAGGATTATATCAATAGCCTAATAGTTCGTGTGTGTGTGTGTGTGTGTGTGTGTGTGTGTGTGTGTGTGTAAATATATAAATAAATAAATAAGTAAATAAATAAATATATGAAATAAAAAAATAATAAAGCATGACCCATGCTGCGTGCAACACCATCGTTGGTACCGTTAGTACCGATACCAGTACCAGAGTGTGTTGGCCCTTTCTCTCTGACTACTTACTTTCTACATGAAAAATCAGTATATAGGTATTATGAAAAGACTCATTATCTAATAACACTAGCAGCAGATATTAGCAAAGTTCTGGCACCAACTTTTCCTATCTATTGTACATACTGACAGCATATATGGTCCCGGTACTACTGGTACTGGAGTTCTCAGGACCAGTATTATCGGGCGTAGGGTATCGGAAAAGCCGCCAAATTTTTCCACTCTGCCCGGGAATCAAACCCGGGCTCTCTCAGTTGTGAGCCGAGTGTGCTAACCACTGCACCACAAAGCCCCCGAGGCGAGGAGGAGGGTAAAGGTGGGGGCAGTGAAGGGAACTGTAGGGAGATTAACAGGTGACACAACAGTCTGGAGAGGATGGTAAAGGTGGGGGCAGTGAAGGGAACTGTAGGGAGATTAACAGGTGACACAACAGTCTGGAGAGGATGGTAAAGGTGGGGGCAGTGAAGGGAACTGTAGGGAGATTAACAGGTGACACAACAGTCTGGAGAGGAGGAGGGTAAAGGTGGGGGCAGTGAAGGGAACTGTGGGGAGATTAACAGGTGACACAACACTCTGGAGAGGAGGGTAAAGGTGGGGGCAGTGAAGGGAACTGTAGGGAGATTAACAGGTGACACAATAGTCTGGAGAGGAGGAGGGTAAAGGTGGGGGCAGTGAAGGGAACTGTAGGGAGATTAACAGGTGACACAATAGTCTGGAGAGGAGGAGGGTAAAAGTGGGGGCAGTGAAGGGAACTGTGGGGAGATTAACAGGTGACACAACAGTCTGGAGAGGAGGGTAAAGGTGGGGGCAGTGAAGGGAACTGTGGGGAGATTAACAGGTGACACAACAGTCTGGAGAGGAGGAGGGTAAAGGTGGGGGCAGTGAAGGGATCCGTAGGGAGACGCACTGGTGGAAAGTTAACAATTATTTTACGATTTTTTCACCTCTTATAACGGACTTTTAGCACATTAACCCGGTAGCAGTGACGGGCCAAATTTGTGGCTTTACCGTGTAGCAGCGACGGGCCAAATTTGTGGCTTTACCGTGTAGCAGCGACAGGCCAAATTTGTGGCTTTACCGTGTAGCAGCGACGGGCCAAATTTGTGGCTTTACCGTGTAGCAGCGACGGGCCAAATTTGTGGCTTTACCATGTAGCAGCGACGGGCCAAATTTGTGGCTTTATCGTGTAGCAGCGACAGGCCAAATTTGTGGCTTTACCGTGTATCAGCGACAGGCCAAATTTGTGGCTTTACCGTGTAGCAGCGACGGGCCAAATTTGTGCCATGATATCAACCCCCAAATTAGATGATACATAATCTGATCACAAATGCTTTGATATATATTTTGAAATGGTTTGTGTGAGGGGTGATTTTTTCTCGTTTTCTCACTTAGAGGGACCATTAAGAAACATGATCCCCGCTGCTACCAGGTTAATGGACTAAAGTTCCCCCCAATTAGTCTGTTATATCGAGGGTTCACTGTATTTTGTTACGGACGCTTTGAATGAGTTGAAATAGGCGGAGCAAAGCATCCATGGTTTAGTTAGATAGAAGTATATATGGAAAAATGGCCAATATAAAATGAACTCAAATCCAGTACGGCAGGCAGTATTCATTATATATATATATATTTTTTTATAACAAAGGAGGCAGCTCAAGGGCACACACAAAAAGAAAACAATAATAAAAAAAAAGCCCGCTACTCGCTGCTCCTAAAAAAGAAACAAAAGAGAAAAAGGGTAACATGCAAGGGTTATGTTCTGCAAAAAGTTCGCATAATGTGAATTCGCATATATGGAACCTATCATCCCATTAATTACAGGGGGTTATGTTCCACGACCCGTTTCAGATCCCTCTAACTATTTATTCCGGCGCCGTTTCACAATAATAAAGCACTAAAGATTGCTTCCAGGGAGTCGCACCCTAAGTCTACGATTTAAGCTGATAATTAGCTACCTGAGGATTAACTTTATGATCAGAGGGAGGAAAAGATTAATTATAGGCGAGGAAAGTGCGGGAAAATATTTGCACCCTCTAAAGTGTCACCAAACCTCACCAGCACCAGCGCCGATACTTGCATAATAACGATTTTTTCTCACATAAAACGAATACTTGGCACATTTAGGTTAGTCGCATATGAGCGAATTCGCATATTTCGAACTTGCATTTATCAAATACCCGGTGTGTATGGAAAATGGCCAATATTAAGTGAACTCAAATCCAGCATACTACAAGTAGCTGAATGCAAGAAACAATAAGCACCAGCCTTTCTTGGCCTGCTCAAAGCCAAGCGAGGGAAAGTCTTCATCCTCCCATGGTTTTGTGGTCCAAGCCTGACCTTTCCCGTTCATCAGCACCCACGGGTCAGAGCCAACAGGCTTTGTCCGAGTTCTGTAAGAAATATGCCGGGTTATTTATTTATTTATTTTTTTTTTTTTTACGTCGTGGCCTATTGCGCTGGTAGGCTTCTTCCCGGTGGATCCTGATGGTCAGTCCAAGGCTTCTTTCCAGTGGGGCCTGATGGTTGGCTCAGCCCGTTCTGGCGCAGGCCAGTGTTTATAGTGGCGCCATCTTGCATTGGCTCATGTTGCCCTCCCGGAGCTCATCTTTAATCCTAGAATCTAGAGTCCGGGTTGATAGGTGGTCTTCTGGACGGCATGTGGGTAGTTTTAAGCCACTCGGCGGCGGCTGAAAAATCCCAGCGTGGTGGCACTGGGCGGGGATTGAACTCGCGTCCTCCTGAACACGGCGCCATCATGCTATCCATTCAGCCACTGCTTCCCCAAATAATATGTACTTATAAATCTGGTCTGCTTTTACCAAGAACCACAACATGGAAAAATCTTTCAACAAACTTCCAAACATCTAAAAAAAATCTTTTGAACTCTAAAAAAAATCTAGACAAATTTCTAAACTATCTTGCTTCTAAACAAACTACTTTTGAACTAATTTCTCATGTGCTTTGAGGAATGTCCTTAGCTCAAGGCTCAGACTGGAGAGGCTGTCGGACCCACAGCTCCTAGTGCTTCCCCTTCTGAGGCTCCACAGCTTCTTGAGGTCCAGGTTCTGACACATAAAGTAGACCGCACACACGACAGGGTGCAGAAGCGTCCTTCAGCGTGGTGTTATGCAGCTCTTGGCACCAAGCAAGAGTATCACAACACTACTTCACAGTCTAACGTCCCTATTATCCCTTAACCCGGTAGCAGCGGGGATCATGGTTCTTAATGGTCCCTCCAAGCGAGAAAAATGAGAAAAAAATCATCACTCACACAAACCATTGCATAATATATATATTAAAAGCATTTGTGATCAGTTTATGTATCATCTATTTTTGGGGGGTTTATATCATGGCACAAATTTGGCCCGTCACTGCTACACGGTAAAGCCACAAATTTGGCCCATCGCTGCTACACGGTCAAGCCACAATGAGTCTCTGAGAGTCATATTTTCAGACATTTCGTCGTCCAAGAACACATATTTGATAAAGCTTTCCTAGGAGTTGTGGGCATGCCAGGAGTAGTTTTATGACCCTGGTGGTAGTGTGACCCTTCTTCTGTACCGTGAACCTAGAAACACATATTTGACAAAGCTTTCGTAGGAGTTGTGGGCATTTCCAGGAGTAGTTTTATGACCCTGGTGGTAGTTTGACACTTCTCTTGTACTGTGAACCTAAAAACACATATTTGACAGGGTTTCGTAGGAGTTGTGGGCATTTCCAATAGTAGTTTTATGACCCTGGTGGTAGTGTGACCCTTCTTCTGTACCATGAACCTAAAGAAACACTCATTAGAACTCAACTGACCCCTCTCTTTGACCTTAAGTAGTAGAACACATATTTGACAAAGCTTTCGTAGGAGTTGTGGGCATTTCCAGGAGTAGTTTTATGACCCTGGTGGTAGTTTGACCCTTCTTCTGTACTGTGAACCTAAAGAAACACTCATTAGAACCCGACTGACCCTCTCTTTGACCTTTAGAAATAGGTAACGTGAGAAGCAAAAGTGTCTTATAAAACTGCCCTCTGCCGGCCTCTTGTCAAACAAAAATCAATAATTCTTTTAGCATCTTCTGTATTCTATTTATAGGAGATTATTGAAGCCTTCCTTTATTTTTTTGCTTCATCCTTGGCCTATAACAATCATCTTTCCAGCACCTTCTGTATTAATTCCATAGAAGGAGCCTAAAGAGTTACTGTTGAAGGCGCATACAGTTTTACTTACTAAATTCCTTTATCCTTAGACTGCCACACTCACCATTAACCGTGTAGCAGCAACGGGCCAAATTTGTGGCTTTACCGTGTAGCAGTGACGGGCCAAATTTGTGGCTTTACCGTGTAGCAGCGACGGGCCAAATTTGTGGCTTTACCGTGTAGCAGCGACGGGCCAAATTTGTGGCTTTACCGTGTAGCAGCGACGGGCCAAATTTGTGGCTTTACCGTGTAGCAGCGACGGGCCAAATTTGTGCCATGATGTTAACCCCAAAAAATAGATGATGCATAAACTGTTCACAAATGCTTTGATATATATTATGAAATGGTTTGTGTGAGGGGTGATTTTTTTTCATTTTTCTCGCTTAGAGGGACCATTAAGATACATGATCCCCGCTGCTACCACCAGGTTAAGGAAAAATTGGACAAGAGTGGATATGGAGACAGGACAGTGCAAGCATAACTCTTTTCCCATATGTCACAACTAGGTAAATACACACACACACACATACATATAACATGGTGAGAAATATAGGTACAGCATTCCACTACATGGACAAAGAAATCACGAAAAAATTAATTACTACTATGATCAGACCTAAACTAGAATACGCAGAAATAGTGTGCTCTCCACATATGAAGAAACACAAAAAAACTAGAAAGAATACAGAGGATGGCAACAAAATCGGTTCCAGGGACTGACATATTAAGAGAGACTAAAGAAAATGGACTTACCAACACTAGAACAAAGAAGAGACCTAATACAAATATATAGGCTATTGAGTAAAATGGAAGAAGTAGATAATGAGAAATTGCTACTAAGAGAAGAACCTTCCAGCAGGAATACTAGAGGACATAGTAAAAAGTTGAGGAAGGGAAGATGCTCAAGAGACATAAAGAAATATAGCTTTCCACAAAGAAATATAGAGGTTTGGAACAGACTAAGTGAAGAAATAGTATCGGCGAAGAGTGTGCACAGCTTCAAGGAAAAGTTGGATAATTATAGATACGGAGACGGGACCACACCAGCATAAGCCCAGGCCCTGTAAAATTACAACGAGGTAAATACAACTAGGTAAATACACACATTGGGACTAACAACACTGGAGAGAAGGAGAGAGAGGGGACCTAATAGCATTGTACAGGATACAAGAGGGATTGGAGAAATTGGACAGGGAAGACCTAGTGGAATGTGACAGAAGTGTGACAAGAGGCAATGGTAAGAAATTGAAGAAGAGCGACTGTAGGAGAGACATCAAGAAATACAGTTTTCCATACAGAAGCATAACAACATGGAACGGACTTGACGAGGAGACTGTGTGTGCAAAAACGATTCATGAATTTAAAGCCAAACTGGATACCGTATTTTACGGCTTACAAGACGCTGCATCTTGGAAGACGCACCCTAATACTGGAGAGAAATTTTGAGAGAAAAAAAAGTAAGTCATTCTCACACAAGAACAGCTTCACCATATCCATGAAATTATGTAACCTTTTCTTAAAACTATCTATCATATTGTTCAAGCATAGGAGACAACACATCAACACAGCCGATCCAAATGCAGCCGATCCAAAGGCTTGCTGGTCTATGGAAATAAGCCACCTGTACCATCAGGCTCCCGCCGCTACCAGCCGCACAATAAACAACAGACGTTTGGGCTTGTGGCTTGGCTGCAGGAAGGTTTATGGTATTGGAAATACTTGTAACAAGTAAGTACTGAGGTTATATCATATAAAAGGCTGAATTAAATAGTTACTTAAGTTAACCTCATAATGTAATGACAACATACAAATCCACGTCCCTATCAGTCAAGCCAACACGGTGACCGTCCAGGCTCACTTGAGCCTGGACGTTGCTGCCACAATACAACATTCCTTTTGGAAGACGCACAAGTATTTTTCATGGTATTTTTAAGGAGAAAAAGTGCGTCTTGTAAGCTGAAAAATACGGTAATAAGTGTTATGGAGATGGGACAGCACGAGCCTAGTACAGCTCTTTTCCTGTATTTCATAACTAAGCAACTAGGTAAATCACACACACACACACACACACACACACACACACACACACACACACACACCTACATATGCTTAAAATATCTATGATCAGGGCTGTGGTGTTGGATGAAAAAATCTGACTTCAACTCTGACTACCAGAAATTTTATGGTTGCAACTTAGACTACAACTCCTTCCCCTCTTCTGCAGTACTGTTGTAGTGCCACGGATGGGCCAGGAGCCTCCCATAACCCACTTAGCCAGGGGGGGGGGGCACCTCCTTGGACAACTGGCAAAGGAGTGGCTCTCCCGTTACGCTGGTCGCGGGTTCGATCCCCGCCCAACCTTTCCTTGTCTGGATTAATTTCTCGTGTGTTTGGTTACAGTGGTCATGTGGGAGTGGAGAAAAGAGCAAATTCTGGCCTTTCACTGTGATAGGCAAATCAAACCCAGCCACACCAGCACACCATCACTCCACACCAGCACACCGCCTCACCCACTCACCCACTGGAGAGGAGGTCGTCGCTGGTCTTTTTGCGAGGGATGAGCTGCGTCCAGTGCCAGATTTACATGTTGCCCTGAAAGTATGCGAGGCCCTGTTAGGTTCACAAGCATTTAGTAAGTTTGTCATATACTAATCATCATGTTTATACAAACTCACCAACTACTCATTAGATGTAACGTAGGAAAATCAGGAAACCAAGTTTTATAATGCATGTACAGGCTTGCGCGGATAAACATTACGCCGGAGTCCGCAAACGGAGGTTAAGCGCGCGATTTAAATTTCCCTCCCTATCGTCTCAAGAGAATGAAAGAGGCGAGAATTATGCATCTGGCAGTGACAGGCATCTTTTTCCGCCCATACTAGTGGAAGGGGAGGGGGGGGCCACCCCCAACGGGCCACTGGCAACGGATGACAGTTGCAACAGCGTTAAACTCATAGCCGAGTGTCGCCCTACTCTACTGGTTTTTTTTTTTGCCTGTTTTTCCTTGGTTTTACGATGGGTGGAAAACATCCTGATGCCACAACAATTCAGGCTGTCATTGAACTTTACCGGGCTGGGCACACTAATAAGGAAATTTGTGACATGAAGAAAATGAAGCTCAGAACAGTGCAAAACTTAATTCACCGATACAGAGCTGGCGGGGAGAGTGAGCTACCGCTCCCCAAAAAGCAGCCTGGGAAGCCTAAAAAACGTCCAGCAGAACTAAACGTGTTAAGGCTACAGATTGAAGGCAATCCTAGCCTGACAGCAAATGAATTAAAGGAACAAAATCATGTTCTTTTGAGTAACGTGTCTCTCCGTACAGTGCAGGAAACTTTGCACCGTGACCTTAACTACCGGTGTTATCGGCCGCTGAAGAAGCCCCTCATAAATGATCAGCCGAGAAAGAGAAGGCTTCTTTTTGCCAAGAAGTATAGAGGTTGGCCTCTCGACAATTGGCGGAAAGTGCTGTGGAGTGACAAGAGCATCTTCTGTGTGAGTGGAGGAGGAGGCCCTGCAAAAGTGTACCGTCGCCCCAGCTCAGCAGACCCATGCAGCGACCTGCCACGCTACACACAGAAGACCACAAAACACTCTCCCAGCTTAATGGTGTGGGGTTGTTTTACTCATTATGGTGTTGGGGACTTGGTAGTATTACCGAAGAACACAACTGTGAACAAAGTGTTTTATTTTGAACTTTTAAATGACCATCTGGAGGACAGCTTTCACAAGACACAGGCTCAGATCTTCCAGCAGGATGGAGCCACACAGATCCAGATGTCACACAGTGGCTTGATGACTGCGGGATTGAGTGAATTAATGACTGGCCGGGTGATTCTCCGGACATCTCACCCATAGAAAATCTCTGGGCCATCATTAAAGGAAAGCTGAGACGCTCACGTGACACACCTGCACTCCCCAAGCTTGAAGTGGAACTGCGAAAGTGTTGGGGAGATTTTAAGCCTGAATTGCTGAAAAATCTTGCTGACAGTGTACCACGTCGCCCTCAGATGGTCATCAAGAAGAAAGGATACCCAACAAAGTACTAACAACAAATATAAGGGATGATATTCTTTAATTTGTTATATAAATAGTGTGTCATGCATGACAACACTATTTTTGTCAGAAGCACGCAATGATTATCCGTGCAAACCAATAATACAGTCCCTTATTAAAGATAAGTTATTTACCCAAAGTACTACTACCTCACAATGTGAACACTGACAAAATCAACAAAAAACTAATTGTGTTATGATTTATATCCTCAACTTTGATCAATTCTAAACTAACCTAAGTTAAATTGACTACAATAGACACTTAACACTTTGAAAGGCTTCCTCCTGGCGTTGAGTCTTGCAAAGTCCTCAATAACTTCACCAATACAAACACTTCGCAGTATTTTTTTTTCTTTTTTTTTTTTTTTTACAGCAGAGGAGTCAGTTCAAGGGCATAAAAACAAGTAACAAATGTTATAAAAAAAAGCCCGCTACTCACTGCTCCTAAAAAGAGTTAGAGGAGTGGCCGAAAGAGAGGTCAATTTCGGGAGGAGAGGTGTCCTGATACCCTCCTCTTGAAAGAGTTCAAGTCGTAGGCAGGAGGAAATACAGATGAAGGAAGATTGTTCGCTCACTAAACACTGCGCTCTGGCAAAGGAAAAGTGGAGGGAGAGTTCAGGTCAGGTCAGGTCAGGTCAGGGTGAAGAGGAGGTATCTTGATGCCCTCTACTGCCAGGCCTCATCTCCTTAGTGGATGCTGGGATTTATATGGGTGATTATTTTTTTTTTTACAACAAAGGACAAGGAAGAAAAGAAGGAAGGAAGGAAGGGATGAAGAAAGAAAGGAAGGAAGGAAGGAAGGAAGGAAGGAAGGGAGGAAGGAAGGAAGGAAGGAGGAAGAGAAGCATATGGTGTGTTTTATATATGAGGGAATTTTATCTTTTATATATATTTTTTTTACAACAAAGGAGAAGGAAGGAAGGAAGGAAGGAAGGAAGGAAGGAAGGAAGGAAGGAAGGAAGGAAGGAAGGAGGAAGAGAAGCATATGGTGTGTTTTATATATGAGGGAATTTTATCTTTTATATATATTTTTTTACAACAAAGGAGAAGGAAGGAAGGAAGGAAGGAGGAAGAGAAGCAAGGAAGGAAGGGAGGAAAGAAGGAAGGAAGGAGGAAGAGAAGCATATGGTGTGTTTTATATATGAGGGAATTTTATCTTTTATATATATTTTTTTACAACAAAGGAGAAGGAAGGAAGGAAGGAAGGAAGGAAGCAAGGAAGCAAGCAAGGAAGGAAGGAAGGAAGGAAGGAAGGAGGCAAGGAAGGAAGGAAGGAAGGAAGGAAGGAAGGAAGGAGGAAGAGAAGCATATGGTGTGTTTTATATATGAGGGAATTTTATCTTTTATATATATTTTTTTACAACAAAGGAGAAGAAAGGAAGGAAGGAAGGAAGGAAGGAAGGAAGGAAAGGAGGAAGAGAAGCACATGGTGTGTTTTATATATGAGGGAATTTTATCTTTTATATATATTTTTTTTTTACAACAAAGGAGAAGGAAGGAAGGAAGGAAGGAAGCAAGGAAGGAAGGAAGGAAGGAAGCAAGGAAGGAGGAAGAGAAGTATATGGTGTGTTTTATATATGAGGGGATTTTATCTTCAATATATATATTTTTTACAACAAAGGAGAAGGAAGGAAGGAAGGAAGGAAGGAAGAAAGGAAGGAAGGAAGAGGAGCAGAGTGTTACCTGAAGGAGGCCTCAGCACTCCTGGCCAGCTGGAGGAAGTTGTCTTGTATCTGCTGGATCCGCCAGGGAGCGTCACGCTGGTGTTCGGTGAACCTGGTGCCTTCATGCTGATGTCCTGAGGGAGGAAGAGGGGAGGGATTGTATGGGTGCTGTGGTAGGAGAAGGAGGAGGAGAAATGAAGGAGGTTTTGGAAGAGAAGTAATAAAAGGAAGATGAAGAGGGTAGGAAGAGGAAAAGAAGGAGAGGAAATAAGGAGGAGGAGGAGGAGGAGGCAGAGTAGTAAAAGGAAGAGGAGAAAATGAAGAAAGCAGAGGAGGAAAAGTAGGGAGAGGAAGAAAAGGAGGAGGTGGCAGAGGAGGAAGAAGTGGAAAATGAAAAGGTAGAAATGGAGGAAGAAAAGGAAAATGAGGAAAGGAGGAGGAGGAGGAGGAGAAGAAGTAGCATTGGTAGCAGTAGTAGTAATTGTAGTATTCATTCATTTTTAACAGTAAAGGAAGAGTTATATCTACTACCACTACTGCTACTACTACTACTACTACCATAGCTGGGGGTTATCGCGATACTTTATCGCAGATAACAAAATCAGGTTATCGGCCACCCGCTACTTATGTGAATATATATCGGTGTCTTCGTTACTTTTGTAACCAAACTAGCGATAATCGCTACTTTTCCCGCCTCACAGAAAACAAACGTTGTCTCCTCCCTACACGTGGCCCGGGCGCACGGTGTTGTATGAAAAAACTTCGGGGTATGAAACATCTTCGGTGAAGAGATTTCATACTTAGATTATCAACGTTAAAACATAAGGTTATTTTTTTTGTTAGACTCAAAAAATCAATATATCAAAGAGAAATCATTTAACTTTGCCCCAAAAATTATTATTCATTGCCTCAAATTTGATGTTCTATATTCGTTTGTGAGCATGCCATGGTATTGAAGGCACCCGGTGTTGTGTTATTTTGTGTCCCATCGTCAAAACCTGGCGCTTTTGTTTACAAACACTGGTCTCTCGTGAGCTACGCATGTTCAGACCAGTAAGCGTAGCCTTGTACAGTCTCACAAAGCTTTTTTACACATTAAGAGTTGCTGGAAGGCTGAATCAGACATACAGTACCACCATCCTCGCTGTTTCTAGAACGACACTCTGTACATATAAATACAACTTGTACAGAGTGTCGTTCTAGAAACAGCGGGGATGGTGGTAGTGGTACTGTACGTCTGATTCAGCTTTTCAGCAACTCTTAATTATGGTTAAAAAGCTTTGTGAGACTGTACAGGTCTACGCTTGCTGGTCTGAGCATGCACAGTTCACGAGAGACCAGTGTTTGTAAACAAAAGCGCCAGCTTTTGACGGTGGGGACGCCAAATAACACATATGTACGTGTCAACATGTGGTTTTCAGGTTTTGTAAGTTTTCTAAAATACAGATAATGAAAATTTGAATTCATCTAAGTTTTTTATTGGAAATATCAATATAGTATCGTTTTCGCCTATTGGCCTTATCGCTAGCTAGTATCGGAATTGTGGATTTATATCGGGTATCGGTTATCGGTTATCGCCTATATTTCTGTCTCCAGTTAACGAATATCCATTATCACCGATAAGGTTTTCCATTATCAGTTATTGGTTATCGGGAATAAGGTTTTCTGTCATCGTGCCCAGCTATGTCTACTACTACTAGGACCCCATTCCAACAAGCAGCGTCACTCACCGCCTGGCTGGTGGTGTCTCCGGTGAAGCCCTTCCTGTGGGCAGCATGATGAACTTCTCCTGCTTGATGTCAGAGCCACACAAGGGAAGTCTGTGGGTGCAGCACATCAGTGAGTACTGTCACCAGCAAGATTTGCTGTATCTACGTATCTAATCTTGGCAACTTTTTCCATGATAGTATATTACTCTGCCCTTAGCTGGGCACGACAACAGAAAACCTTATTCCCGATAACCGATAACTGATAATGAAAAACCTTATCGGTGATAACCGATATTCGTTAACTGGAGACACAAATATAGGCAATAACCGATAATCGATACCCGATATAAATCCACAATTCCGATACTAGCTAGCGATAAGTCTGATAGGCGAAAACGATACTATATTGATATTTCAGATAGAAAAACATTGATGAATTTAAATTTTCACTATCTATATTTTAGAAAACTTACAAAACCTGAAGACCACATGTTGACACGTACATATGGATGGTAATACTAGAAAAGCCTGAACCGGCGTTGTGTTATTTGGTGTCCCCACCGTCAACACTTTTGTTTACAAACACTGGTCTCTCGTGAACTGGGCATGCTCAGACCAGCAAGCATAGACTTGTACAGTCTCACAAAGCTTTTCAACCATAATTAAGAGTTGCTGGAAGGCTGAATCAGACATACAGTACCACTACCACCATCCCCGCTGTTTCTAGAACGACACTCTGTACGAGTTGTATTTATATGTACAGAGTGTCGTTCTAGAAACAGCGAGGATGGTGGTACTGTGTGTCTGATTCAGCCTTCCAGAAACTACTCTAATATGTTAAAAAGCTTTGAGACTGTACAGGGCTACACTTACTGGTCTGAACATGCACAGTTCACGAGAGACCAGTGTTTGTAAACAAAAGCGCCAGCTTTTGAAGATGGGACACCAAATAACACAACACCGGGTGCCTTCAATACCATGACATGCTCACAAATGAATATGGAATATCAAATTTGAGGCAGCGAATAATCATTTTTGGGGCAAAGTTAAATGATTTTTCTTTGATATATTGATTTTTGAGTAACATAAAAAAATAACCTAGTGTTTTAATGTTGATGATCTAAGTATGAAATCTCTTCACCGAAGATATTTCATACCCCGAAGTTTTTTCACACAACACCGGGACGTTTTTTTCTGAAAGGCGGAAAAAAGTAGCGGTTATCACTAGTTTGGTTACAAAAGTAACAAAGATACCGATATATATTTAAATAAGTAGTGGATGGCTGATAACCGGATTTTGTTATCAGCGATAAAGTATCGCAATAACTTATCGCGATAACGCCCAGCTATGACTCTGCCTAACTGTTACAATGAATTAGCTGGTAGTCTGTAGGTAATGAGAATCAGTCAAACAGTAAAAATAATGGTTCCAGCAGTAAGGTTTGTGGCCTGGCCTTAGTAGATCAACAGTCCACTGTAGCAGGTAGTCAGAGTGATGCATTGGAAGACTACTATGCATGAAATATCAAATAAAGAAAAATGAAACAATGGGTGCTTGTGATGCTATAAAAAGGAAAGATATTGATGTTAGTACGAACCTCAACACGGCCAAGTGACTGTAATGATAGCAAGTTTATTAACAGGACATCACTAGGCTATTCATGAAAGCAATCAAGACTCACTCACTCAATACGATGTTGCCAATAAGTGCATTGAAGATTATTTTTTAGGCCGACATCATAATTGTTGACGACCCTGCGGAGCACTCAGCGGTGCCTGAAACCCTGCCAGTGGTGAACGGTACAAGCTGGGCACTCAACACGATGAGGGAGAGGCACCTCCTCACCCAGCACTCCAGCTCCTGCAAGGGATGGGATCACATTAACACCCTGATGGAACACACATGCACCAAAATGTCTTCATGCAAAACATCACAAATAGGAAGATGGGAGAGAGGGGACTTGATAGAAGTCTTCAAAATAATGAGCCACATTGAAAGCACTGACAAGCACACACAAACACAACAAAACTCAACACACCTTGTATGGAAGTCACTCCCAGAACAATGCTACATTCAAGAACAAACATGACAGCACAAAACATGGAGGTGCACAACAGGATGTAGATCACAGGTTGTGGAGTTTATCATAACTATACGTGCATAATCGTATAGGTATGATAGGTTGTACATATTGTTATAATAATAGTAAGAATGGAATTGGCAATAGTGGTTAGTCAAGTATCATAAGTCATTAAAGGGTGAAACGGGTTCGACACGGTGGGTTCTGCGTGTTAGTAAAAGTTGAGAAGGGAGGCGCCTCCCTTAGGGGTATACAGTTACAACAAAGTGATGGTGCCGTGACCAGGATCCGTAAAGTAAAGTAACAGTGAAAATACCTGGGTAATTATGTGGAGTGGTGCGCCGGCGTTAGCAGCGAACGAGTGAGTTTCACTGGGGGTTGTTGGTCATGCCGGGTGATATCGCCGCAATATTTTTTCATTCCTACGTGTCTCTTGGTGTACAATACACGTATCAGTGCCGACCTATTTTTGTGTAAGTTAAGGGAAGGCCAAGGTAAGCACCACTGAGGGAGATTCGTTATGGGGATTGGCGTGCATATCAACCTGCGTAGTATCCGGGCCATTAACCACCCACCCCGGCAGAAGTTGGCTTGGCTGTTGACTTGCAGGGGTTAAAGGACTAGTTATCTTATATGCCGGTGTGTGTCTAAAAGTAAAAGAAAAAGTAAAGGGAAACTTAAAGAAATGAAACCGCAATAGTTCTTAACATTTAATTTTGTCTATCTTTGTGGTTTTAGTGGGCACTCAAAAGTAAAGTTAAAGAAAGTAGAGTAAAAAGTAAAGAGAAAGTATAATGAAAGTAAGAGAAATTAAAGTAAAGTATCAGCACAGGGTTTAAGGATTTCAAGTGAAGTAATTGAAGTAAAGAAATTTACTATTAACATGGTGAAAGTTAAAGTGTAAGTTGAAAGTTATAACAAGTTTTATTGAATTTTAACAATTATTTTGCCTTCCAGCATCAGTGATTACCATCCCTTAACTTATTGCTTTTGTTGATAGCATATTACTTTTATTTACTACATAGTGCTTTTATTTATGGTAACTTAGCAAGAATCACCACCAACATGGCAGACCTTAAGAAATTAAAGAGACTGAGAGCCGGAAGTAAGTCTGCCTGTACCAAGTTATTGAATTCTTGTGTAGACATATTGAGCGGTAACGATTAAATACAAATGACGTGTTTGCAGCGGCGATTAACAGCCTCATTAGAGAAAAAGAAGGATTATGACTGGCAAATACTTGAACTTTTGGATGATGAGGAAGGAATAGGCGGTGGCCGAACTGATAGCGTACTGGACCCACATTCGCCGCGTGATGGACGACGCAGGTTCGAATCCTCACGCTACCACTCGGATTTTTCAGTCACCGCCGAGTGGCTTAAAACTACCCACATGCTGTCCTGAAGACCACCCATCAACCCGGACTCTAGAGGAAGCCGTCCAAGCGAATCAAGAACGAGTTCCGGGGGGCAGCATGAGCCAATGCAAGATGGCGCCACTATAAACACTCGCCTGCGCCAGAACGGGCTGGGCCGACCATCAGGCCCCACCTGGAAGAAGCCTTGGGCCGACCATCAGGCCCCACCAGGAAGATGCCTACCGGTGCAATAGGCAACGTTAAAAAAAAAAAAAAAAAAAAAAAAAAAACAGAGCGAGTATGAAGGCTCTGTTGAGGATGAACTAACTAAATTGAAGATCGCAATAACCAAATTAAAGCACGAAGATGGTAACAAGGCAATTAAGCGTAAAGAGATTAAGTTACCAACCTTGAACTTAACTACCTTCGAGGGCGATCCTAGAACCTGGACTGGATTTTGGGAATTATTTAAGTGCGCAGTACATGACAGAGAAGAACTTACAGATATACAGAAGTTTACCTACCTGAGAGGACAGATGAAAGGGCACCCTTTAACTTTAATAAGTGGGTTTAGCATTGAAGGAGCCAGTTATGAGCCTGCGGTACGATTATTAAAAGACACGTACGAAAGGGAAGATCAGATCAAAGCAGCACACATTAGCAGTTTTTATAACCTGGTGGCTCCAGCTTATGAGATCAATGAACTTAAACGCTTCCATGCTGCCTTTGGGTGTGCAATTAAGTCCATCAACACTACAGGGGTCACCTTATCTGAAATTTGTACTGCCATTTTAACCCAGAAGTTACCAGCTCCCTTAGGGGAAAATATCCGTCATGAATTGAAAGAGCAGTGGCTAGACTTAGACCAATTCACAGAAGCATTTTTAAGAGAAATGCAAACCTTAGAAGTTAGTGACAATGTACCAACTCATGAGAGAGAATCGGTTGCCACTGCAGCATGTTCAGTCCAGCAAGGAAACCCTAAGACTTATCCTACGAACAGAGGGAGATACAGTAAACCGAACCCCGCTGCAAACAACCCTAAGACGTGTAGGTTGTGTAATAATCCTAAGCACCTTTGGTACAAATGTGATAGATATAAGGATGGTATGGGCAAAATAAATAGAGCCAAGGAATTGCATCTCTGTACTGGTTGCTTGAGCGTAGACCATGGCAAGAAAGGTTGTAGCAACCCTAAGGTATGGCCATGTGCTACCTGCCATAAGAAACATTATGCTGTGCTGTGTCCTATTAATAGACAGGACCACAGGCCAGTTAAAGCGGAGAGTAAAGAGTCCAAGGAGACTTCTACCACCTGAACATCATTGTCAGGAAAGACCACAGTAGTTTTACCAACTATACAGATACCCTTGTGTCCCAAGGACAATAAGGTCCTGAAAACTCGAGCCTCATTAGACCAGTGTTCACAGATATCATTTGTATCCCGATCCTGTTTGGACAGGTGATAGGAAAGGTTCAGTTACAGTTACAGGGATTCACAGGAAGTAGTGAAAGGAAAGTGTATGAAGTTGTGGCACTGAAATTCCAGCATAAGGCTAGAAAGAGAACCTTAAATGTGGTAGTAATAGATCAGTTGCCTACCTATAAGAGTCTAGTGGGTCTGGATGGTATACAGGGACGGTTGGTAAGTAAAGGTTAGAGATTGGCAGATCCCTTTATGGATGACAATGGTGGGATAAGCCTGCTAATAGGGGCAGACCACTATTATGATATAGTGCATTCTGGATATGTCCGACAGGAGGGCATAGTTCTGCTGCCCACCATCTACGGTTATGCCATAAGTGGTCAGTATGATGCACCTGATAGTGGAGCTAAGGTAGAGGTGGTTACCATACTTAAAGTGGCAACACCCAATTGATATGCACCTTGGCAAACCGGAGGTAGAGACCCTACGCCCAGAGTTAAAAGACTTAACTGCTCTCTGGGAATTATATCACGTGGGGATAAAGTCAGATGATATGAGTAACAGATCTAAAGAGGTGATGCGTCACTTTGAAGAGACAGTAAAATATTCCTCCGAGGAAAATAGGTACACTGTAAACTTACCTTGGAATGAGAAAAACAACTGCTGCCTACAAATTTAAAGTTAGCCTTAGGCCGCCTTAGAGGGTTACAAAGAAAGTTTATTAAAGATCCTGAATATTGTGACCAGTACTCCAGGACACCTCTCCTGTATTTGATCTCCCTTTCGGCCACCTCTTTTGCTTTACTTTAGGAGCAGCGAGTAGCAGGCTTTTTTTTATTATTGTTTTCTTTTTTTGTTGCCCTTGAGCTGCCTCCTTTGTAGTAAAAAAAAAAAAACTCCAAGGTTCTACAAGAGCAAGAGAAGAGAGGATTTATTGAGAGGGTTAAGACTGCAGAATTAAGTGGTAATCCATGTCACTACTTGCCTCATAAAGGAGTGAAGAAAGAGAGTGTAACCACTCCAGTAAGAGTAGTGTATGACTGTTCAGCAAAAACCAGTCCCCAAGATCTTAGTTTGAACGATTGTCTCTTCACGGGACCCACTTTAGTAACTGACCTTACTGAGATCTTACTAAGGTTCAGACTACACAAGTATGCCTGGGTTAGTGACATAGAAAAAGCCTACTTGATGGTGAAGCTAGCTGAGGAAGATCAGGATAGTACCAGGTTCTTGTGGCCTGAAGATCCTCTTAACATCGATAGTGACTTCATCATTTACAGGTTCAAGGTAGTGCTTTTTGGGGCAACATGTTCCCAATTTCTTCTAAATGCCACCATCCGGAGACATTTAGAGAACGTTAAAGAACAACAGGGAATAAAAGACCTGCAAAGAGGACTGTACATTGACAAATTGCAGGGGACAGGCAATAACTATAGTGTAGTGAAAGAACAGTGTGAGTTAGCTAACGAGATCTTTTCTAAAGCTCATCTTTATCTAAGAGAGTGAATTTCTAATTCTGTACCACTGCAGAAGGAATTCAAAGCAAAGGGTATAGCAGCAGTGGATCAAACTAGAGTCAAAACCCTGGGAGTGTTCTGGGAAACAGAAAGGGATCTGTTAGCTATCCAGATCAAAAGCCATGAAGGTGAGGTGCTAACAAAGAGAGAAGCATTAAGTATAACAGCAAGTGTCTTTGACCCTCTAGGTGTAGTTCTACCTGTTACCATCAGGGCTAGGCTATTCGTCCAACAGCTATGGAAGATCCAGCGTGGGTGGGATGAAGAGATCCCAGTAGAGAAGCAGAGAGAGTGGAAAAGTCTATATAAGGATGTACAGGGTTGTTTGCAAGTAAAGTTCCCCAGACAGGTATGTGATGGGGTGATAACACAGTTGCATGTATTCAGTGACGCTAGTACCGAGGCCTATGGGGCTGCGGCCTATTTCTGTGATAATAGTGATAGTAAGTTAGTAATGGCCAAAGCTAAAGTAGCCCCAATTAAAACTCTGACAGTACCTAAGTTAGAGTTGACGGCTGCAGTGTTAGCAGCCAGGTTAGCTAAGTTTGTAAAAGAGGCGTACAAAGAGGAATTGACTATAGAAGAGACACATTTATGGTGTGATAGTCAGATCGCCTTAGCTTGGCTCTCCAGTAGTAAAGAACTGACTTCTTATGTACAAAATAGAGTAGATGAGATTAAGGGGTTGGTCCCAGAAGCTCGGTTACCTTACATCGTTACTGGGGATAATCCTAGTGACCTGCTTACTAGAGGTGTTACTGCGACAGCCTTAGTTCAGTCATCGTTGTGGTGGAAAGGACCCCAATGGTTGCCTCACAGGGATTCTTGGCCAGTATCAGCTAGGATCTCAGATGTTTTAGTAAGTGAACAGGTGGTCGTGTCTGCAGGTATAGCGCCCTCCGAGAAAGAAATTGAGCCGACTCTACTTAATTGGGAGAGGTTTAGCAATTTCGGTAGACTTTTCGGTAGACTAGTTAAGAGTCATGGCGTGGATTCTCAGGTTTGTAACTAAATGTAAGAAAGTAAGTAATGTAACTACCTCATATTTAAATGTAAATGAACTCAGAGTAGCAGAAATGAAAGTAGCAGCCTTGGTGCAAGAAGAAGTATTTCCTGTAGACTACAAGCAACTAGACAGTAAGGATAAACAGAAACCTACACCTTTGATGTATCAGTTGGGTTTGTACAAAGGGGGAGATGTAATAAGGTGTAGGAGTAGATTACAGAGAGCTCTAGTTAGCGGGCAGACGAAGAACCCAATTCTTCTTCCTAGAAAACATAAAGTGACAGAGATGCTGGTAGAATACACTCATAGGATGTGTCAGCATTATGGAGTTGGATTCGTAATGGCTTATTTAACCCGGGAACTCAAACCTTCAGTTTTTGTCACACATACACAAACCTGGGGTGTAGCTAACCCCATTTTCGGATCGAGAAAAAACACGTTTCCTTTCAAACAATTGTATTTTTGAAAAATTCCACAGAAATTAGCCTCCTTCCTCTTCATTTTGGTTGTTAAAGTTACTTGACTCACTAAATTCTTCTGGTCTAAAAAAAAATAAAGGAAAAATACTGAAATTTCAAGTTTTCCCAAAAATTCGAGATAAAAATTCAAATTAAATAAAAAAAAATTCTTTAAAGAAACAGGTACCAAAAACACATACCTGGGGTGGTATGCACCCCAGCATATCATAAAGTGGGGTGTCATGCACCCCATAACACACATGGCACATAGTACAAAAACACTAACGTGGGGCGTGCTGCACCGAAAAAAAGAATAACATCAACAACAGAAGGAGCATCAAACACACACGTGCACCACCTCCAAGAGCAACCTTCGGACTAACCCGGCAAGGATCGCTGAAGAGCTGTGAGCTAATGCAGGAGAATTGCCAATGTTTTTTTTTTTTGTGGGGTGGACAGCACCCCAGGTTTGTGTTCCCGGGTTAAGGCATAAATACTGGATCCCTAAAATGAGACAGGTGGTAAAGGGGGTTCAGAGTAAATGCATGATATGCAAGAAGTTACAAGGTAAAAGGTATGCCAAAGTGCCTGATCCTCCCCTACCTGATATTAGAGTTCAACACTTAGCACCATTCCAAGTAACAGGTACAGATTATACAGGTGCCATTAACATCAAAGATGAAAGGAACGTACTGAGCAAGCTATACATTGTATTGTTCACCTGTGCAGTGACTCAAGCTGTACATTCAGAATTGGTGAACAATCTGTATTGTGACTCCTTCATACATGCCTTCAGGAGGTTTTGTAGTAGGAAAGGTTTTCCTCAACTCCTGTCAAGTGACAACGCTTCTACCTTCAAAAGTGGGTCCAAGGTCTTGTTGGATTTAATCAAGGATGATAAGGTCATCACCAACTTGTCGGAAATGAAGTGCGAACGGCGATTTATTCCCGCACGGGCGCCTTGGTATGGAGCTATTTGGGAAAGATGTAAAGGCATCATAAAGTCCGGCATGAAGAAAGTACTAGGTAGAGCTTTAGTAACTAAAGAGGAATTGAATACAGTTCTACTAGAGTTAGAGGCCGCAGTGAATGACCGGCCTTAAGGTTACGTCAGTGGGGACTTGGGTGAACCCATACCCATAGCTCCTTCTCAGTTGCTATATGGACGTCAATTGAAACCATTTCCTGGACATGTAGTTGGTGAAGAGGAGCTTAATGACCCAACCTTGTTTGACAATACTCATGTGACCCGGCGTATGCAATATGTTTCTAAGTTGTCTAACGAATTATGGAAACGATGGGCAAGTGAGTATTTATTGTCTTTAAGAGAATCTAACAAGAATAGATTGGCCAGATCGGGTAATGTATGGCCCAGCGTCGGAAACGTGGTACTCATGCATGATGAAGGCCCATGATTGTTTTGGCGTCTGGGTAAGGTCACCAAATTATTGAGAGGTAAAGATACATTTTGCCGGGTAGTCGAAGTACAAACTGATAAGGGAACAACCATCCGTTCGATTAAGACCCTTTATCCGCTAGAGATTGATGTGGGTGAGGTCAGTTCGCTCGAGCAGGTTGATGCATCATCGACATGCCCCGGAACGGGCCAGATGGACATAGCCGGTAGCGGGTTGTCACGTACGACTCGTCCCTCTGCCCTTCGGTCCTCTCAGTTGTGGCGAGCCTTGGCTCAAGAAGGTAGAATCTAACCTCTTCCCTTTGGGGGGGGGAGTATATCATAACTATACGTGCATAATCATATAGGTATGATAGGTTGTACGTATTGTATGTAAGGTATCCGGTCATTTCGCCCACATGCCATTTCGCCCACACTGTGGAGCCATTTCGCCCACAGGTCATTTCGCCCACACTGTGGAGTCATTTCGCCCACAGGTCATTTCGCCCACACTGTTAAGTCATTTCGGGAACAACAACAACAACAACAACAAATACTACTACTACTACTACCCCAAGTACTACTACTACTAGAGAGAGAGAGAGAGAGAGAGAGAGAGAGAGAGAGTGTGTGTGTGTGTTTATGGTTCATTGGTTCGGTTAATTTACCTGACTGGTTTGGCGGTTCATTACCTATGTTTTGTAATTGGCCATGATCATAGAATTAAAACAGTTCCTGGCAAGACGGTAGACTGCACAGACGAGTGTATTCAGTGCCTTGTACCTGTAAGGGCAAGGCAAGAAGGTCTACAGTGCGACATGTGTGGGAAGTGGCAACACAGGAAATGTAATACTGGCATATCTCGTGCTGATTACTGGACAGCTGTGAAATCCAGTATTTCCATTGATTGAAATTGTAATACTTGCACCTACACTGACGAACCAACGTCCCATCCAGTGGACAACCCAGCCACCCCTGCATTGGAACACGAACCAACGTCCCATCCAGTGGACGACCCAGCCACCCCTGCAATGGAACACGAACCAACGTCCCATCCAGTGGACGACCCAGCCACCCCTGCAATGGAACACGAACCAACGTCCCATCCAGTGGACGACCCAGCCACCCCTGCAATGGAACACGAACCAACGTCCCATCCAGTGGACGACCCAGCCACCCCTGCAATGGAACACGAACCACACATCCCTGCAGTTGAACAAGAGTCTTCAATTGATGACCCACCTGACTTGCCCATGGAACTAGAGAAATCACTTGGTGACCCAGCCATACAAAATAATGAACTGCAGCCAGAAAGTGAAATTACATTCCAGCTCTTTGAGAAGGGCACACAGCATGGTAGAGACAAGCTCGTTGACAGTCATGGGTACACTTACAACAAAAAAATGCAGCGATCGAATGTAACTTACTGGCAGTGTACTGTCTGTCCTAAAAGAAACCCATGCAAGGCACTAGTAACAGAGAAATGGAAAATTTGTCAAGAACAACTTGTTGCACAACCATTCACCATCAACTGGCTCTGATATCGCCACTAAAGTAACATTACAGGTAAAGAAACTGGCAGCACAAGATCTATTTAAGCCAGCGTCTGCTATAGTGGATGATGTTCTGCTAAAAGAGATGGGAAATGCACCATGCCCTAGTTTGCCTAAGCCAGAGCACTTGGCAAGAATAGCAAACAGACAAAGACAAATGTTCAGACCGACAGAGCCAAAAAACCTGAAATTTGAACTAGATGTGAATCAGATTCCTGACGACTTTCTTATAGGTGACGTATCAGTTCGTGAACGACGCCATTTGATCTTCGCAACGAGAAAACAAATAGAACATCTAACGAAGGCAAAGTCATGGTATATTGATAGCACGTTTAAGCTATGCAGGCACCCTTTTACACAGTTGATGACAGTCAACGCTTTTGTGAGGACAGAGGACCATGCAAAACAAGTCCCCTCACTATTTGTCATTATGTCTGGGAGAAAAAAGAGTGACTACCGAAAAGTTTTCCACGAAGTTTTAACTAGACTACCAAATGAGCCTTCTGTTCAACACATAACAATCGACTATGAGAAAGCAATGTGGAAAGTCTTGCCTGAGGTTTTGCCTAACGCCAAGGTCAAGGGATGCGTATACCATTGGACGCAAGCTGTATGGAGAAAGGTTAGTCAATTTAGCTAATTGCCTACAGATTTTTTTATATATTCCTGTCGAATAGTAGTTTTTAAACAAATTGTATCACCATAATGTGACCAGATTTTTTTTCTTTTGTACACTACAATGTCTAATTTCTTTGTTTTGAAATACATACGTAGGTTCAAGAGGTTGGTCTCCAGCATGCCTACACACATGATGACGGGACGTACAAATACTTGCGGAAAGTGATGGCCCTTCCATTTCTGCCTGAGGCAGATATAGATCCCATGTTTGAACGTCTCTCTCGCCAAGCTACCACAGCCCAGTTACGAACGATAATGCAGTATATTTCAAGAACATGGATCCACAACTCCTTATGGCCAACTTCTAGCTGGAGTATTTTCAATCAGTCTGTCCGTACCAATAATGACATTGAAGGCTGGCACAATCGACTCAACAAACGTGCTGCAGGTAGATGTAACCTCCAGTTTTACCTCCTCGTAAGCCTTCTCCACAAAGAGGCTAAATTGACATCTATCTACATAAGGCTAGTATCCGAAAAAAAGCTACGAAGGATCCAATGGAAAAAATATAGAGACTTACAGGGTAAAATATTCACTCTTTGGGATGAGCACGTGAGGGGTGAGAGATCTGCATATCAGTTGCTGAAAGCGTGTGCTCATCTCAATGGCCCAGTCCGCAGCTGAATCTTGCATGTACGTAGCTTATCTTTTCTATTACTAATATCCCATTGGAAGCATTAACCCCACGTGTGAAATTGGAGCCTCTTAATAAAAGTAATAAATCCACTTAATTAGACCGTAAAGTAGTGCCAATATGACTGAGAAACTAATGGCCCAGTCCGCAGCTGAATCTTGCATGTACGTAGCTGTTTATTAAATCAAAGTTTCTTTTTTTTAAATCTTGCATATATGTAGCATATATGTTGATGTTTTTTAATAATTATTTCTTTTTTAATTATATGTGCGAATTGACTCTTATATGTGGGCGAATTGACTCTTATATGTGGGCGAATTGACTTGTGGGCGAATTGACTTGTGGGCGAATTGGTATGTGGGCGAATTGGCATGTGGGCGAAATGACCGTAATTCGTATATAATAATGGTAAGAAGGGAATTGGCAATAGTGGTTAGTCAAGTATCATAAGTCATTAAAGGGTGAAACGGGTTCGACGCGGTGGGTTCTGCGTGTAAGTAAAAGTTGAGAAGGGAGGCGCCCGATACCCACACGGGTTAGTTATCCACTGACCACCATAAGTGATAAACACACCGCTCTCGCTGCTCGCGTCACCACACCATCCACGCCCCGTCTTCATCATACTACACACCATAGCTGGGCGTTATCGCGATAAGTTATCGCGATACTTTATCGCTGATAACAAAATCGGATTATCGACCATCCGCTACTTATTTAAATATATATCGGTATCTTCGTTACTTTTGTAACCAAACTAGCGATAATTGCTACTTTTTTTCCACCTCTCAGAAAAAAAATGTTGTCTCCTTACTGCGCATGCGTGGCCCGGTGTTGTATGAAAAAACTTCAGGGTATGAAATATCTTCGGTGATGAGATTTCATACTTAGGTCATGAAAATTAATATACTAGGTTATTTTTTTTATGCTACTCAAAAATCAATATATCATAGAGAAAAATCATTTAACTTTGCCCCAAAAATGATTATTCACTGCCTCAAATTTGATATTCCATATTCGTTGGTGAGCATGTCAAGGTATTGAAGGCACCCGGTGTTGTGTTATTTGGTGTCCCATCGTCAAAAGCTGGCGCTTTTGTGTACAAACACTGGTCTCTCGTGAACTGCGCATGCTCAGACCATTAAGTGTAGACCTGTACAGTCTCACAATGTTTTTTTAACACATTAAGAGTTGCTGGAAAGCTGAATCAAACATACAGTACCACCATCCTCGCTGTTTCTAGAACAACGTACACTCTGTACATATAAATACAACTCGCACAGAGTGTCGTTCTAGAAACAGCGAGGATGGTAGTTGTACTATATGTTTGATTCAGCCCAGTAATTCTATTGTGGTTTAAAAGCTTTTATTGACTGTACACACGCTTGCTGGTCTGAGCATGCACCGTTCACGAGAGACCAGTGTTTGTATACAATTTTTGACGGTGGAGACGCCAAGTAACACAACACCGGTTCAGGCATTTCTAGTATTACCGTCCATAGGTACGTGTCAACGTGTGGTTTTAAGGTTTTGTAAGTTTCCTAAAATACAGATAATGAAAATTTGAATTCATCAATGTTGTTCTATCTGAAACATCAATATAGTATCGTTTTCGCCTATCGAACTTATCGCTAGCTAGTATCGGAATTGTGGATTTATATTGGGTATCGGTTATCGTCTATATTTGTGTCTCTAGTTAACGAATATCGGTTATCGCCGTTAAGGTTTTTCATTATCAGTTATCGGTTATCGGGAATAAGGTTTTCTGTTATCGTGCCCAGCTATGCTACACACCAGCAGCATAGTCTGAGTCACCGGCCAGCACACCAGCAGCCCATTAACTTAAGTCTATATCTTACTAGGAGGCCTCTTTAGTTTGTGTATACTGGATAGGGTGGCCAGCTGTGGCATACAACATACCTACTGGTGAGTCGCCATCTATGTTTTTTTTACTACTTGTTTGTCTACCTACGGCTCCCTTAGGGGTATACAGTTACGCCAGAGTTTACTATTGGTAAGTGTTACT